>NC_084643.1:25034359-25269359 GCF_019802595.1 Syngnathoides biaculeatus | reverse complement strand
CAAATGTCAATCTTTGGGTGAGTCGACAACCTATATGTTGCACCCGGTTTTCTGAGCGTTCCATATTTTCCATCCATGTTTACTTGCTAGTGATGATCATGTGTCCCAAAATTTTATAGTCGAGGGGTTGTCACACGGAGTCCAGGGATCCCAAGCTACAGGGGAGACCTTTTTACAAGGATTCGTTAATAAGCTGAACGCCAATTAAAACATATGCAACTACTATGTTAACCCCCAAAAAATGATATCTTCTTTAAAACATCTTGCTCTAAAGATGCATGAGGTGTTAAAGGGAATGGAAAGACCGCAATGCACCTTTTTGCTAATATTATACAGTTTTCATGCTGAATATGAATCTTAAAACCATTATGAAAGAAAGTTTTATTTTTCGATTTTTTGCAACAAATGATCGCACATTGCTGGATTCGCCAGAAAAAGACTGATACGAAGCGGAAACAGACGATCAGGGGCGTGACGTAGGACATTGTGACAACAACATGGATCCCATAGGAATACACTGGAAGAACGCAGATGAATTTTCCAATAATTCGAGTGATTAACATTATTCTGAAGGGTCCCATGAAGACGGTGAAGAAAACAAGCTTTATGATGGTGTTAAAGGTTATCAATTTGAGCCAGTTAGACAGCACACACGTTCGAATTCAGATGGAGTAGCTGGCAACTAAGAAGCCAACAGAGCAGTCGAACCCATCGTGGAGGATATGCCTTGTTGGACATATCGACTGGCTAGCATTTGTGAAATTCTTTTTTGGTTTAGTTAGTCATAAACTGATACAGTAAATAGTAATGGCTTTGATATTCTGAATCTATATACAAAGTTTTTAAGTCTTGTTTTGAAATTATGCAAATGCTGTGTATTTAGTGATTTGGTACGAGACAACTACTTTGCGTGTAAAATGCTTATTATTGCACAAAAACACAGAAGCCAAAAACGTAATCCAAGTCACAAATAAGTAATAATATAATGCTGCTTTCTTTCGCCTTGTCCCGTTAGGGGTTGCCACAGCCTGTCATCTCAGATGAACGCTCATATTTGTTTGGCACGGTTTTAATAATAATAATAATAATAAAAAAATCATCATTTTTACGGATTGGTTTTAGCTTACAAACATTGAGGAATTCTCGAAACGAATGGGTTTTTCTTCAGTGTGAATACAAAAGACTCCCAAGCTCATCGTGGTTCCAAAACCACCCATCCCAGATTTTGTGACATCAGAGGTCTGCCCACGAAGTGAGTCGTTTTGCAGGCAAGAGAAAGTTTGTGGACTTTAAATCAGAAACACTTTTTTTTGGGGTAAAAACATCGAACAGCATATGCATTTCACGGAACAGTTGAACATATATTTTCGTCTAGATAATATAATTTTCCTTAGAAATTAGACATTCCATACACTTGAAATAGCAATAAATTGACCGTGTACTCATAGCCAATCATGTCACAAAGCTTCAAAAGCAAATCTCTAAGTGATGTCACATAGAATCGGACAAGCTGTATGCTTCACTGCATTTCATCTTGATCTCTGAACTGATGTTTTAAATATATGAAAACAGCTACACTTGTCCATCGCTTTTAGCTAGAACTGCTGAATGCATGCAGGGCTATAAGATTTATGTGATGATGAATCACAACCACACCAGGGGATTTCAATAGACCCAAAGCTAAACTTGGAAAGAGTATATTTGTGCACTTGTTCTCATTGTTAGCAGAAAAGGACAATTGCCCAAGTTATAAACTTAGTTACTCAATCAACAAAAAAAGCTGTTACGCGTTTTCCAAAAGCATTTACATAAATATGATGGGCAACTGTGCTATGAAGCTCACAATATGAATGTATTATCTTACAAACAATTTATCGGAAAATTATTTCCCCAATGGACCGAAGTTTGAGAACCAATGCTTTGGTCAGAATTCATCCATCAAGAACAGTGGGTCTTATGTGGTAGCAAGGCGGCATTGAGAGGGCTAATACAACAGGATACCCCTCCCTTTGACATCACAGTGACGCAAATTGTATGGCCACGCTTGCTCGTTTACTAGGGATGTGTTTGGCAGGGTGATGTGGAGGCCGGTTTGACAATAAGGGGCTTGTTGGTAGGGGGGAGGAAAAGAAGCTAAATACTTGGGTTGCAAGTTGGGCAGGAAGGAGGTGGTTTGTGTGTGTGTGTGTGTGTGCATGGACGCCCAGGGGAGGGGGTTTGTCGGGGGTTTGGCTCAGACGCCTCAACAGATGGCCGCAGAGTAGGGAAGTTACAGGGAAACATGTTGGAGAGTGATTTCTACCACTCGGAGAGCTAAAAATAGTTAAATGAACAGTAGAGTAGGGCAAGCCCATTGTTTATGAGGAAAGCGTGCCACATTGCAACATCACTCACACTCTTGTGAAGCTAACCTCCCCTCTCTCCTGTTGTTATTATAGCAACAGACTAAATGGCTCAAAATGTAAAAAAAAATTTTAGGGACGCTGCCATTTTTACGAGTCAATGACTTATGTGCGTGAATGTGACGTGTAAGGTGCGCACCAAAGGCTCTATTACATTATGCTATGTGCGGATTTCTCGGATTTATCCTCATCTGATGAAAAAATAGCAGTATCGGTTGATCGGGAAGACTGAGGAATACTTCCATACAGATTTGAACCTGTGCTTGTAATTCATGTTGACTATTCGGATAGTTCTTCGGCCGGAATGGAGTCTCACTACACGGAGGCCTACGCATGACATAAGTGCATAAAAAAAGGCCCCCGGGAGCTGCGGGCTGGCACCCGCGGATGGTTCTTCGGACGGGTATGACGGAGTCTGACAAGTGAGCTCCGAGCCGAGTTTTCAGGTGGGGGAGATCTTTAGCCGAGCTTCAATGGTGGCGGAGGCCATTAGCTGAGCTTGGGTGTCCGGGGCTTACTGCCTCCGCCGCCTGTAAGCCCAGCTCGTGGCCCGCCGCCACCCGCTTCATTAGCCTCGGATGCTGAAGGTAGACTAACGACCTGCGCCGCCACCGAATCTCGGCTAAAGGCCTCCCCAGACATCGAAGCTCGGCTACAATTCTAGCTGATAGACAGGTGTTCAAATTATTTACAGCTGTATTACACAAATAAATCATACATTGTGAATTCTGGATTTTTTTTTTTTTTAGATTCTCTCTCTCACAGTGTACCTATGATGAAAATTTCAGATGCCTCCATGATTTCTAAGTGGGAGAACTTGCAATATAGCAGGGTGTTTAAATACTTATTTTCTTCACTGTGTATAAAGTTTAGATCAAATAAATAAATCTGGTTGGATACAGTCTTACACTGTAAGTCATGTGGCTCCATTCAGAGTAACATCACATTTAAATCTAATGTTCAATGGAAGTCCACACACACATGCTACCAATTTAAGTTTTGAAGTTAAAAAAAAAAAACAAAACAAAAACGCATAGGGCCTTACAGAAACATTATGTGCTTTATCCACAAAAATGACAGTGACGTTGTTTGCTGACCAGACTGTGCATGCATGAGCCCAAGTGAGAGAGACAAAGAGTGAAGATGATAGACATTTAACAGTTACTTGCGACCACAAAATAGTGCAATGTTGCAACATGCACAGCCAAAAACAAAAACAGCAGCAAACAGATCACCTAAGCAAAGTTCAGGAAAGCAAGTTTATTTGTATAGCGCATTTGATACACAAGGTAATTCAATGAACTTTACATGATTAAAAGCATTCAAATACATAAAAACATTTGAAGAAGTACAATTAAAACAGCTTGTAGAAGTGAGAAGTGGGCTGAAATACCTAAGTTTGAGCAAAGACAAAACTATGCTGCACGCTAAAGCTGTTTTTTCCCCCCATAGTCTGTAAACGAGTCTTGCACGGTTCCCCCGACTCACTTTGATTGGACAGTGAAGCCCAATAGAAAACACTCAGTGCAGACATGACTGTGTCGTTTGATTGGTGAACTTTAGTCAAACACTTTTTTTTTTTTTTTTAAATGTATTGGCCTTGAGAACATAAACAATGCATTTCAATGTCAGAAAACACTAAAGCTGACTCATGTTGATTAATGGGACAAGTCCACACATTACGGAGACATCCCGGATAAAAAGTTCACCTATTTCATTTGGCATAGTCATTTAGCAAAACATTCCAGTGGAGAATTGCTGGCTGCCATGGTGCATCCCACTTGGACCAACCGAAAGGACAAGTGACAAAGAGGAAAAGCCTCAATTAATCCCCAAAGTCCAGCCAACCCCATCACTAGCATCACTGGCCCACCATCAGGTGGGTTGCCAACTCGCATTATTGTCGCACTCCACTCACTCACCCTGCATTTCTTCAAACCCTCCATCCTTACCATTTCGGTTACTTTGTTATCTGTGCTCAAAAGCAGCACGTCTGCTTCCAAACCATGTGGGTGATTATTCAGGTCAGAGTTGGGAGTGCTTATTAAAAATTTAAAACACTGGATGAAAACTCAGACGATAGCAGGGCTCCTTATCAGCTTAAATCCACACATGACAGCAGGAGTGCTGGCTAACAAAGAGCTCTGAACTCCATACCGATTAGCTCAAGTTGCAAAGCAAATAGACGTTAAATGACTAATTTAAGTTTGCACTCTACTATAAAATGTAAAGTCAAAGTTGGTTCAATGGTAAATCCCTTAATATTTTTTTTTTTTTTTTCAGCAAATTTCAGCAGTCCCCAACCCTACAGACGTAAGGTAAAAACAAATTATTAAAAATTAAAGGACACCATTAAACTGAATTTAGTAGTTATTAGTGGGAGGGCTCAGCCCTGCGCATGTTTTTCTCTTCATTGAGCAGCCTGGTCTCATCTTGCGTTTCATATCACAAATCAAAAAACATCACCTCTGTAAATTGGCCAACTGGGAGATGAGATACCAAACACATGATTAGCAAGTCACATTTATACGTTAAATGTGGATTAGGAGTATTAAGGTCGACTAATCGGTGCAACGCCTCATGGCTGCAATTAACCTCTCAGAGTGACACAGACACCCCCGCCCAACACCACCCCACCACCCAAAAAATAGACAGCAGACAACACTAACGTACTGTACACACCACACCAGAATTTGGCAATGTCACTGTGTTACAAAACACATGCATACACAGAATATAAAAGTCCTTTTATACCCTTCTTTGGGTTATCGTATGAGTTTAGATTTAGCTGTATGAAAGTATTTAACATTTAAATAAAAAAAAAACTTTGTGCATGTCTGAGTGTTAAGCTCACACTTATTACCATCACTCCACCGATTATCTGAGCCACTTATCCTCAAAAGGGTCACAGGAATGCTGGAGCCTATCCCAACTATCTTCAGGCAGTTTTACCATGATCCTAAAAACTCACAGTCATGTCGGCCAGTAGATTAATACTGTATTTGTCTGTTAATCATTAAACGTGCATTGCTTATTTATGAATGGGCATTTACATAATTACTCATTTCTGAAAAAGCTCTACTTTGCCTAACACAATATACAAAGACATTTCCCTACATCTTGAAGTATTATTTCAGTAAGTATACTATTTTGAGAAAAAAAAAAAAACATTTTCATCCGATCATTAGAGTTTAGTGTTGGGAATTCTTTTATAAGACCACAAAAGCTCTAGGTTGATGGCAAAAAAAAAAAAAATTCAAAAAAACATGTAGTTTCAAAGATATATTTAAAGTTAGTTGTGGGGTATCTAACTAATTAGGTTTAGAACAAAAACGTTTTGTTCTAGTGTTTGCCTTCTACAAGCTAACATTTGAAAAATGTCTCTGTAACAGATATGAATGGCTATTTATATATAAATTATTATTATTATTTTTTTTTTTTAAATGGGACAGTGACACATTGTTAATTTTGTATTTATTTGTCCAATGTGTGTCTACAGTTAAATAATTTGTATGTTTTGGAAAAAACAAACGTGTCCAAAAAAAAAATTCTATTGAGAGGTCTGCTCATGTTATGTGTTGACACATTACCACTGTGGCAGAGAAACTGTCCACACAAACAGCAAGTTAATTTAACACAGTGCCCCTTTTAATTAACTGGAGAAGGCCAAAGGCATTAAGTGTGTGCTGTTCTCCTCTGTACTCCTACTCACACTGTTTATCTACAACCTTCATGCCCCCCTCCCCATGGGTACCCACTAGGGCAACAAGACCAAGAGAAAGCAAACACTGCACTCTCTCTTTCACACACACACTCACACGCGCACACACACACACACACACACACACACACAAGAGTATATAGAGCATAGTGTGTGTGATATTTCACCTTGAAATGAGCGTAGAGCAGTGCAGCAGAGGATCTCAACTGTATGAATCACCAACTTCATCACAACACAATCCAGGCTACCACCTACACATTCTACAGTAATAACTTGATTTGCAATTTCAATTTGTTCTGTGACAATGCTCCCAACTCAAGACAATTGAACCGCAAATAATATTTAATGTATCTACATTGAATGGAAATACCATTAATACATTCCAACTCAATACATGTGACTATGCATAGAAGACAGTCACAACGTAAGTTTCATTAATTTTAAATGTTTTTTTGCACAGTCCAAAGAATATGGCTGTGAGTATGTCTGTCTGCAAGTGTTGGTACATGTGTCCAAATATATGTTGCAGTATGTGCTAGCATTAAGCTAGTAGACTTTCCACAGACAATGTTGTGGTTGTTATAAATATGCAATGTTTAATTCTTTGCTGGCGGCACGGTGGGTCAGCTGGTAAAGCGTTGGCCTCACAGTTCTGAGGTCCCGGGTTCAATGCCAGACCCGCCTGTGTGGAGTTTGCATGCTCTCCCCATTATTTGCCCTGCGAATGACTGGCAACCAGTTCTGGGTGTACCCTGCCTCCTGCCCGTTGACAGCTGTGATAGGCTCCAGCACTCCCCGCAACCCTCGTGAGGATAAGCTGCAAAGAAAATGGCTGGATTGATGGATAATTGTTTGCTTTATGTTTCCATAGACTTGAACTGGGAGTGCCGATAAACAGCTTGAAGCATTTTGTTCTTAAAATGTTCACGATTTGTCAAACCATCCGTCTCTCCAGTTAAGGGGCACGGTCTAAAATTTTTGCTCACAAATTAAAGAAAACAAATTGGCCCAGCAACTGCTCGTATCTAAGTATAAAAAAATCTTAAAAGTACAAGTCGCGTCACCTCTAAGTCAAGGTACAACTGTACTTTTACCATATACAGTGTTGCCTCTACTTACATAATCTGTTCTGGAAATCGTTTCGTAACGTCAAACTTTCGTAAGTACAAACGCATTTTTCATGTAAATAGCCTAATCCGTTTCAAGCCCCCCGACCCACCCCAAAAATAAGCAGTGTACATAATGTAAAGAATAATAAAATATGTTCATTTACCTTTGGCGTTGAGTAGGTGGGGAGTAAAATGGCATCATGGTGTCTTCAGAGGTAGCACACACAACTTAATTTCACTAAAATTAATAAATTCCATAAACTAAATTCAAAACAAACAACTTTCAGTGTTTCCTGAAGTAACAATCCAAGGATGGTTGCCTTTGATGGCTTTTAATAATCTTGCGGAAATGTGCAAGGCATATGTCATCGAAGTGAGCGATTGCCTGAGTAGTTAATACAAGAGGAGAAGCAACTCATCGATATTCTCGCTTCCTCATCGAAAGATCCTCATGGTGAAGCAACTCCTCGATGTCCTCCTTAGCCTTTCCGAGCAAAACAATTTGCTCAACTTCAGGGTCAACCACCACTTTGCACTTTTCAAGTCGAGCAGCATGATGGCACTGGCCATCAATTTCTTCAAGCCCATGGTGAAAGAATGGTGAACAAATCCGCAAAGAAGTTTTTAACTATGCGCGAGCGTATGACAATGGATTCGGTGACCTACATACAAGAAGTGCATTACAGGTAAAGATTGACGTAGCTCCAAGCTAATGGAGGGATGTGATGCCAGGGAAGATGCTACGCGCTAGTTAATAGGTGGGGCTGCCGCACATACGAAGAGACGGATTGTGCAACTATGGCTAAGATTGACAGCTCTTTATGCCAATGTGATGCCAGGAAAGTGCTCCAGCGGTGGCCAATGAGAGAGCAGCTCTATTGCACCGCTTTCAAACCAAGATACAGTACAGGATATTTACGGTTGAATCCAGTGCCATTTATTCCCTTAAGTATCCTGATTTTTTTCGTAACTAGAGAAATATTTTCCGGGGAGGCTTTTTGTAACCTGAACCTTTCGTTAGTAGAGGTACAACTGTATTAAAGAACATTTATGTCCAGCAATCCCGATAAAACACTACTATGTAAAAGTATGGCTGTGGGAAGACCTCACTGTTTCCTCTCCATTACACATCTGTGATTGGTGAGTAGCTTTACTTCATTTTGGTTTCCATCCATCCATTACCTGAGCCTCTTATCCTCACAAGGGTCGTGGGAGTACTGGAGCCTATCCCAGCTAACTCCATGCATGAGGTGGGGTACACCCTGAACTGCTTCCCAGTCAATCGCAGAAATTTTAGTTTTGTAATGTTTAATTTCTCATTGTATTGAAATGCAAAAGTGAATTAAACACTGTCTGTATAGTGTAATAAAGCTGTGACGATACTGGGAATGACTAACTACATTTTATCCACATCAGATCACATTCCACTCCCAACTTTTATCAACCATGTTAGAAGAATGTGTGTAGAGTGACAGAGAGCACCATCAGTGTCACACACACACACACACACACACACACACACACACACACACACACTATTTGCATTTTGTCATTACCTATTTTTCCTCTCTTCCAACTCTCAAGGTGCACCTATGGAATAGTTTGCATAATATCCCAATTGCACAAACAATGTAAACGAAACCTCCCAAGTGGAAATAAAAACTAACCCATTTGTGGGCAGCGTCCCATTTTTGGGACATCATGATTTTCACACATTATAACCTTCAGTATATCAAAATATTTAAGTGTTTTAATCTGAAGCCATAATTTGGTATCAGGAGAAGATAACTCATCGGTCAAAGTTAGCACGGAGTTATTTTTCCTTCCTGACCCAACATGATTGCCTCAGGTACACATTGAGCGTTTTCCAAGAGAAGAAAGGGAGAAAGGTCAGTATGCAACCACGTTTGTCATCAAAATGCTAATCCATCAGTATCATTAATGGATAAGTGTCGTTCTAGAATGAGAAATGAATTAATAAACATATCTGTAGTTTGTAAAACTTCATAGAACTGATAACATAGCCTTCCCAGTTTTGGGACGGTGCCCGCGAGAGGGTAGATCTTTTTTGCCCTTTGTTTTATGAGTTAAATGAAAAAGAAGTGTTAATTCCTTGATTGTGGCCTGTAAGGAGACTTATCTCAATAAGGCAAAAAATTGCCACCCTGCCCATGAATGGGGTTAAAACTAATTCGCCTAGTCATCAAAAGTACAGCTGCAACACATTGGAGCTCCCGGCTGGACCACATCTTGAACCTGTGACAAATAATTAAAGGGAAGAGAGCAGGCCAAACAGGACCAACGAGATCAACACCATGATAGTGACAAAGTGTGTTTTCGTTTTAAATGTCCCATTTATTTGACTTGTGATAATCCCACGGACTCACGTGCCATTTCATAATGTAACTGTAGTAACATCCTATTTTTGTCTTATTTATTTAAACAAGGTGACCTAACTTTAACCCCGCTGTTGAAGTTTGACTTCGATAACTTTTAGGGAGGGAGCCCTCCAAGTTGGGAACAGTTTTGACAGAGGTAAACCCTCTAATTGGTGAATTAATTCACGTGAATACTCCATTTTGAGTTTAATAAAAGAAATATGAGCCTTAATTTTACATTTAATTGAAACAAAGGAGAATAATCCACTTTGGGTCAATTACAACACGGATGCAACTTCTATGTTGAGTTCAATGAGAAGACAGTTTTTTCCCCCTTTCAAAATGTTCAATACTGTATTTGGAGTCAACGTAAACACGTTAGACAGCCATTTTGGGTCACTTAAGACACAGGTGACGCCTCCATCGCAATTTTTTAACGCGGTTGAAGCTTCCATTCGGTCCAGCGAAAACCCATCGTTGTCCTCCATTGTGACTCAATTAGAAGGAAGTTAGTTAATTAAAACACAGGTGAACGCTCCATTTTGGAGTAAGTGGCAAACACAAGGTCAATGTGGGCAGTACAGAGTAGACACACGGAGATACATTGGTTCAAAGAGCGCCAGCAAACAACCTTCCAAATGGCCTTACCTGCTGCTTGTCAAATTGTTCCCTCTCGGCTCCGAGGTTGGCCTCAGTACGCCTGGTCTTGACCCGAGAAGAGATGTTCATCCTCCACTTCCGATGCGGACTCAATCGTCCCGAATCCCCATAAAAAAAAAAAAAAAGGAAAAGAAAAACGACACACAGGCTCGCCTCGCAATGAGCAATTACTCGTTGTCGTCGCCTTTAGCAAAGGCGACACATTTCCGATTCGTCTCGCCGGTGATGAAGCACGGCCAAAAGGAGGAAATGCAGCCGGCCTGCCGTGTTCCGGATGGTCCTCCCCTTCCAAGAGGTGGATGAGCACATCATGACGTCACCGAAAAAGAGCCTCCAAATGCCACGCCCTCATTTTCTTCTCGTTTATAATTTGACGCTGTATTTTATTTTTTACCAACCCCTCAAAGTTTAAAATTCCTACATATATTTAAACTTTGATCTTAATGATCAAAAACAGCTAGTCCCGCCCCTTCGTGCAATTGTACGCTATTAACTATGATGTCATATAGGTCTATGCCTCGTCTGTCATTTTAATATATATGTATTCTGTATATAACAATGGAGAGACCCCAACCACAAAGTGCCGCAATTTCGCTACCCTAGTGTATACCTGTGATTGATTAATTCTAAACATTTTTAAAACGGAAATAAAGTTTTAGCTATCTTGGAATTACTTGTTTGCCATGCGGAATTCACAATGAACAAATGTAGCCACACGAGTCCAAACGTTCTAACATGCGTGTTGGCTTCATTGAAGATTCTAAATTGTCCAATCGTGCGATTGAGCGGTCACTGCTCCCTATATCTTATCTTCGGCCCCAAACACCCCTGCATTAGAATGCACGCGTGTACCTAATGAAATGTCCCACGGCAGACTTGTTACCAGCGAACTCGTCCGACTTGAATATCACGTTATTCGTCGGTGGGGTGGAGCAGATGGCATGGCATGCCGTTTTTTCCCGGGTCAAGGAAGTATCCGCACACACATATTGGGACGACCTGGCTAACCTGGGTTTGACTGGCAAGCTAACTGCAATGGTGTGCATAATTATGACAGAAAGCAGATTTTTACACCGGTCTGAGATTAGTCTCCAACCATTGAGATTGCTTGTAACGTGCTGCCGAATGTTTTGAAAATGCATCACCTTTATTGTTTTGAATGTGATGCACTAGCAACTCGGTTAAACACGAGGTCGTAAAGAGAAACGTTTGCCACAATATAAATAAAGGTCACTCAGTCAACTCACATTTTGATTGACACGTCATGGAGATGGAACAGAAAGGTGTTTCCGGAGCAATACTGACATCTAGTGGCAGATAGTTGCACGTTTACGTTCATATTTCAAATCCTCTATCATGATGAAATTAATTGCACTCAATCGGTTATAGCCTTCTTTAGGGAGCGAGCTAAAACACAACAAACATTTTTTAATTATTAACATTCAATTTAATCACGAATAAAAAGCACTGATACTGCACATTATTATAAGTATTATTATATTCTTATTCTGAATGTGTTGCTCCGCCGTTTGGATTCACATTCACACATCTTTAAAAGATTGAAACACTGACTTTAATGATACTAAGTGTTGGCCCGTCAATGGCATTTTCCATGATGTGCTGGAACAATGCTAGGCTGCAAAATTGTTTGGTTGTTTTAAATCCACATTTAATTCTGTACTGTATTTGCTCTTGACTCTGGCAGTAAACAGTTTAAAGATTTTTTAAGAATTGTACTCTAGGTTGTTGTTCAGTGAATTGAGTTTAATGCAACCATACAGTTCCAAATTTCATGTACTGTATTTCACATTTGGAACATTCCAGCGGATAAAGAGGCAGGTTCAATGAAATGGTCTGACAAGTCCACAATCATGAATGTTTTGTCCTCCGTGCCAAAGAGGAAAAAGACCATTCAGAATATCATCAGTGCAAATTTAACAAGCCAGCATCAGTGAGGGCATGTGGGTGTGTTCGTGCCCCTGACAGATAACTTGCCCATCTGGAAAGGCACCATGAAATCTGAAAGGTATGTCCAGTGTTGGTTTTGGAGCAACACATTGGTCTGGATTATTGAGGCCAAGTATTTGAAGTCGTCCACCCTCGCTATCTCTTTTCCCCAGAGCCCCACTCTTCCCCTTCCACCCTTCTGGTTCACACACATATACAACTTTAGTTCTGCAATTTGCCTTTGTTCTTAAAAATGGGAACTCGCACACTTTTCTTCCATTCTTCAGGCATCTTCTCGCCCGCTAGTATTCTGTTGAATAAATTGGTCAAAAACTTCACAGCCACCTCTCCAAATTCCTTTCATACCTCCACATATGTCATAAGGATCAAGTGCCTTTCCATTTTTCATCCTCTTTAGCTCCTTCCTAACTTACCCCTTACTAATCATTGCCACTTCCTGGTCCTTCACGCTTGCATCTTCTACTCTTCCTTCTCTCTCATTTTCTTCATTCATCAACTTCTTGAAGTATTCTTTCTATCTATTTAGCACACTACTGGCACCAGTCAACACATTTCCATCTCTATCCTTAATCACCTTTACCTGCTGCACATCTTTCCCATCTCTATCCCTCTGTCTGGCCAACCTGTAGAGATCCTTTTCTCCTTCTTCTCATTGTAATCTGTTTTTATTTACGCTTTACACAGTGTCCTAACTTTGTTGGAATTGGGGTTTTCATGTTATGTTGTCACGTTGGACAACTTGCCCATGCAGTTGATGACAAATTGGTGAACCTAGCCCAATCCTTGCTTGACTGAGCCTTTCGGGGATGCTCATATTCTTCCCAATTATGACATTCACCTGCTCCCAATTAGCCTGTTTACCTGTGGAATATTCCAAATTGTTTTTTTTTTCTTTTAAGCATTCCTCAACTTTCCCAGTCCTGTTTTTTTTTTTTTTTTTGCCCCTGTCCCAGCTTTTTGGAAACACGTTGCAGCCTTCAAATTAAAAAATGAGAAAATTTCTTAACCACTTATCCTCACAGGGGTCGTCGGCATGGTCATTGAATTTGAGACGTCGTCACTACATCTGACAAATAGTCAGTAATTTGACATATAGTCAGTCCACTGCATCTGATGTATGGTCCACTGTACTTTGTTTAATCCAGTGGATTTTACATTATGCTCCACCCTAACTGGTATATGATCAACGGTATTTGACAGTTAAAGCCATAAGAGCTGATGTATTTGACATCACTTTATTTGAAATATAGTGGTGTCCTGCATTTGAGAACATTTCAAGTGTTCTCCACCAGCCAGCTAGCCCAGGTGTCATTTCAAATCCAACGTGTCATTTTTCAGTGATCTGCAATTTGTGACTTGAAGTGCACCTTCCTCCTAATCGCTCATTGCATTTTCACACAACATATGAGGGTTGAGTCATTGTATGACACCCAAAAACCAGAAGCGACTCAGTACTTCCTGTGCAGGTTCCTACAAAAGAGAAAGATGCGAGGGCATTTTTCTTTCAAGCCCATGTGCTCATGCTTTTCGGGGCTTTTCATTTCCTCACTCAACATGCATTGCAACTTCACCACGAGCCTTCTGGTCCGCACGCTTCCCACCATCCTGTCGGTGGAGTTTGTCCTTGGGGCACTGAGCAACGGGCTGGCTCTGTGGATCTTCTGCTTCCACTTGCGGCCCTGGAAGAGCAGCACTGTGTTCCTTTTCAACCTGGCCATGGCTGACTTCCTGCTCAACATGATCCTGCCCTTCCGCGCCAGCTACTACAGCTCGGGGGTCAAGTGGCGCTTCGGCCAGACCTTGTGTAACATGTCACAGTTCATGCTGGCACTCAACCGCACCGGGAGCACGCTTTTCCTCATGGCCATCGCCGTGGATCGCTACATCCGCGTGGTGCATCCCCACAGCCGCGTCAACTCCTTGAGTCCCTCCAAGGCCATGTGCGGGGCGGCTGCCCTGTGGTTGGTCACCGTATGCTTGACGGCCAACGCCCTGACCCTGCAAAACCTCCGCTCAGACTACTGCGAGAGCTTCTTGGTGGAGACCTCGGCCAAGGGCAACCGGCTCTGGCACAAGTTCAATTTCCTGTTTTCCTGCTGGATGCCGCTCCTGGTGATCCTCTTCTGTACGGTGCGCATTGTGGCTCAACTGCGGGGGCGGCAGCTGAGCCACCATGGCAAGATTAAGAAGGCGTTGTGGTTCATCATCGTGGTGGTTTTGCTCTTTGCCGTCTGTTTCCTGCCAAGTAACATCACGCAGCTCCTCATCTGGATCAAAACCCAGGAGGCCATGAGGAACCTCCCGGAGTCTGAGGTGTGCGACGCCATGGACAACCTTACCGTTGTCTTCTACATGACTGTCAGCCTCACGTATCTCAACAGCGCCCTGGACCCGGTGGTCTACTACTTTTCCAGCCCCACTTTCAAGAACATCTGCAGGAAATCCCTGCACCTGCCCCTTGCGGAGACCACAGAAAGCATAGAGAAGAGAACCAGGGAGACCGGCTCACACTCATGCAGCCATATTTAGGAACCAAGACTGCACATTTCCTCAAAATTACAGTATTGCTTTTTGTGGGTGTTAGGGAGTAGGGAGTACAGCCTTTAATCAAGATCACATTGACATTATCAAGAGGCCATTGCATTAAATTAGCCGCAAGAGGTGACTTCAAATGTATTTATTCATTTTCCATTTTTTTTCCATCTTTTATCTCATTCAAGACCCTGTAAAGCAAATTCATAGATTTCCTCGTAAATGCATTACACGTTTGAAGATACAGGAGTGCCTTGAAATACGAGCTTAGTTTGTTCTGTGACCACGCTAATAACACAATACACTCCCCTAAAATAAACGTTTCCCATTAGTCATTTAAAATCATTTTATTTGCAGAGGATAAAGAATGTACCTGTTCATGTTGTTGTATCATTCTAAGTTTTTGCATTCAAATATTCACTGCTTCAATGCTAAATGTTAGCAAGCAAAATGTTTTGCATTGTTTGTTCGTATTTACAGAAGGCGAATTTACTAATAAGGCAAATATAATAGCTTTAAATACAATCTATATCATTCTGTCTTGATTAGTTTGACAGAAAACCTCAAATGGGAGTGGCATTAAACCGCCAAAGTTTGGATGAATTGTTCATTGTTTGACAAACCGCTGCTTAGTGTGAAATTAAGTTTACTACCACTGAGCAGTGCTCGGAAGTCAAGTTTGCTCTTGCAAGTGAAAACAAGAAAAATTGGCCAAATAGCGTATTTTTAACGCATTTATTCATTTGTATCAAGTTAAAAAAAGCTCATTATACCTGTTTGTGCTAACTAATGTATCATTAATAAAGGAATACAAATGAATAATTTTACAAACATTTTTCAGGTTGTGAATTTATTTCATAAAATAATTAGTTCATTATAAATTAATAATCCTTAATAACCAACAAACAAAACCTCATCTTAACCTCATCTATGATTCACCAGGCCCAACGCCATGGTCGAGTGATTCATCCCTGCACTCGCACTACTTCTCCAAAAACATACAACTTTAACACAATCACTGAAATGAAGTATGAAATAAAGAGCGCGTATCCTCCAACTGTGTCGTTTCATCAGACTTCATTCATTCTAACGGTGGCAACTGCACACTTCCTCCTTTGCTGTGGATCACACATTCAGAGCAAAAGCGTGCATTTCAGAGAAAAATCTTCAATTCGAAGAATATAGCTCACCCACATGTGATATATTTTTTATATACAATATGAAGCCCCAAAACAATAAACCACAAAGAACTTGACAAATTATGTTGACTCTCCATTTCCTTGACATTTATTCATAAACTAAGTCACTTTGTGCAAAAAGTTAAAATGTAAAATATTAAGGACTTTCCACATACTATATAATGTAGAATTGACTTTTTAATTTTGAGTGAATCTCACCATTGACGTTTGCATATTCTTCCCGAGTTGTGTCACGGTCGGGGCTGGAGCACTGCCAGGAGGGGCGTGGCCTGGTCACCGCTCTGGACAGTGCCACCTCTGGCACTCCTCACAGCCGTTGCGCATTTGGCATGTTAATTGACCATGTATTTATGTTGGAGTTTTTGTCACGGGCATTTGCCAGTTCATTTAGTTTGCACCGGGTCACCGGGTGCGGACACTGCTTCTGCAATAAAACCCACTGGACATTACGCAGGGGGCACGGTGAGGCAGCTGGTAAATCGTTGGCCTCAGAGTTCTGAGGTCCTGGGTTCAATCCCGGACCCGCCTGTGTGGAGTTTGCATGTTCTCCCTGTGCCTGCCTGGGTTTCCTCCAGGCACAACGGTTTCCTCCCACATCCTAAAAAGATGCAACATTAATTGGACACTCTAAATTGCCCCTAGGCATGATTGTGAGTGTGACTGTTGTCTGTCTCCATGTGCCCTGGGATTGACTGGCAACCAGTTCAGGGTGTACCCCCCCTCCTGCACCTTGACAGCTGGGATAGGCTCCAGCACTCCCTGCGACCCTCGTGAGGATAAGTGGCAAAGAAAATGGATGGATGGACATTATGCCTTTGTCTCGGAGTCCTGCATTTGGGTCTTCCCCCGCACTGATGGCTCAAGACAGAATGAACTGGCCAGACACGGACCCATTGGACTCAAAGGTGAATTTACGTTCCTGTCTTGGCGGCGACCCTTCCGCGGCCACCTCACTTTCCTGTTTCGGTGGCTACAGCGACCGGTTTCCAGGCGCTTTATGTTCCTGTTTTGGCGACTACGGTGAACGGTTCCTGGCCACTTCATGTTCCTGTTTTGGCGGCTGCGGCGGACGGTTCCCGGCCGCTTCACGTTCCGGTTTCGGCCGCTACGGCGAACGTTTCCCGGCCGCTAGGGCAAACGAGTCCCGGCCGCTTTGCGACCAGGCCTTGGTGGAAACCGATCCCCGGCTGGGGAGGGGGGGTTTGTGCCTTTTACTAGCTCCCCTTCCACCCACCCCTGGTCATATTTTTTTATTTTTTATTTTTTTTTTTTTTGTGTGCGTCTGGAATCCACGCCTTAGGGAGAGGTTTCAGTCATGAGTGGGGCTGGAGCACTGCCACTGGCACTCGGCACAGCTGCTGCGCATTCAGCATGTTAATTGACCATGTATTAATGTTGAAGTTTTTGTCACGGGCATTTGCCAGTTCATTGAGTTTGCACCGTGTCACCGGGTGCGGACACTGCTGCTGCAACTCACTGGATATTATGCCTTTATCTCGGAGTCCTGTGTTTTGGTCCTCCCCCGCACCGATGACTCGTAACAAGTTGCGTGAATTTGCTCTGGGTACGCTGACCTCCTCCCACGTACAAAAAACCCACACGTTTGGTTCATTGAAGACTAAATGTCAGTGTATTTGTCAACTGGTTTTGATTTAAAATCACTATTTGTCCACTGGATTTGAATTATGCTAACTATAGCGCTCGTGCACCCACGTCACCGAAGTCACGTGACTGGCCATATTGACGGTCTAACAGAGCTTTCTTCAATGCTAAGTCCGTTGAGACGAAACGAAAATATGTCTTGTAGCACGACGGCCAGAGTTTTGTCCGATACCGTTAAACATTTAGAAAAGGATAATAAACGAAGGTACGTGGAAATATTAGAGACACTTGGCATAGAGGACCCATATTTAGTGCCAAAGTCAATGTTTTTGACGATAAGAAATTGTACTGTTAATTCGCTCCCGCTTGTCTTGGACAACTGGATATACACACGAGATTTACACGGAAGAGTTTGAAAGCGTAGAAAAGTCTAGACGCATACATACTTCGTTGCTGGATCTGTTCTCTCGTGAACGTGGAAGCGTATTTGGCTACACGTTAACCTAATCCATCAATCTTTTCAGCTGGTATTCAATACAAATACCAATATTTAAATAAATGACCCCTGGTGTTACACAAACTCTCATTCATTAACTATGATTGGGACAAAAAAAAAAAAGAGGACAGCATCATCTCCTTGGAACATACATGGAAGCGATTGCAGCCACACATTAACCCCTATGCTGCAACAGATGTTTTACTTTCTTTTTTTAAATAGGCACTGTTCTCAAATGAGCACACATGGCATTATAAATACTTCTTGGCCATTTGAGATTGAGAAGAATAATTCCTACCCGAAATGAAGCGATTGCTACACAGTTGTGTGTGTATTTAGTTGGGCACCATCATGTTTAATTGCCAAAATCCATTGATCTTTTCTGGTCTTTTCAGCTGGTATTCTATAGAATGACCTCTTTGAATATCTGTCTCGTCTGTTGTGACAACCAACAGCACAACAGGTCTCGGTTATTGTAAATATTCTCCTCGGGTTCAATGTCCCCCACACTGTCGAGCAGATCTTTTTGACCGGCAACATGGCACCGTGAAAATGGTGATGTCACGTGCATGAGGTCTATATTTGACATAGTACATTGTATATCATATGCAGTCACTGCATTTGGCACTATTTGATGTCCAGCAACTGTGAACTATATTCAACACACTGTCTTTAATGTATTGTTCACGTTGCTTTACATATGAGCGTTGTATTGTACTGTCCACTGTATTTGACATAGTTCCCTGCATTTGAAGAACTATACGTCTATTGGACATATGGTCTGCTATATTTGTAATACATTCCACTGTATTTGACATATTGTCAGAATTTGACCTTAGCAGTGATGATCTACTATACACAAGACTCCCAAGAATGTCACTTTACAATATAAAAATGAACAGTAGAAACGTTTATTTGAACAGGTAATAGGAACCAAAGATAAGATTACAAAATTACAGTGGCAAATACATTAGCCAGATATTCCATTCTGCAAGGTAAGAAGGTCCTAGAAGGGGAAAATCATTCCAACTTAAGTGAAGATCAATATTTGCGTGTGTGTGTTTGCATAAGATAATAAATGGAAATCATGGTTTATTATTATTCAATAACAATTTTCTCACCTGCAGGCCTCCATCTGTCATGTCTCCATGCGATGTGTGTTTCATGTACTCTTGAGCCAGTGAGCGAGCGTCATCCAAACTGAGGAGCACATAAAATTACTTAGAGAATGTTACATTATTTTCAAGACAACACTTTTAATACTGTCCACCAACGAAAAACTTATTAGTCAGGTCCAAACAGATGAGTGACTAATGCACTACAGGAGTCCAAAATGGTAGACATGGGAGAAACAATCAGACCTCAAAGCAGCACGTAGGTTCTTGAGAAGTACAGGTGAGGCTGATAAATAATAATAATAAAAATAGTGATACAACGTAAAACCACTTGAGAAATAGTCTATCATTGTCAGAATTTGGTAGTTGACCAAAAAGCTGTAGAGAAAATGCTTCAGCAACTGAAACCATCAAGCTGTCTTGAGTCAATATCATGACTCTTTCAAAACTATAAAATTTGTGCAACATTCACTCAATTGTTCACTTCAGTCAGGCAAAACCTCTGAAAGTAGCTGCCATTAAGCCTCTTCTAAAAAACAAACAAAAAAGAGTGGATTCAGCCATGTTAAAAAAATACAGACCCACCTCAAACATCCCTTTGATGCCAAAGATCTTCAGAAAAGTGATTTTTCATCAATAGATCAATTTCTTAAACATACATTTTGACACCAGGTTTCCAACAACATTATGGGATGGCTTTAGATTGCTACAGATATCTAGCTAAAGAAATCGTGCACCTACAGTACATCATAGAATCATGTGATTTTTGTTTACGTCGCCATATTGCTGGTTGAAAAAAGCATTGTTGCAAGTTAATTCCATGAGACGAAACAAAATTTCTGTCTTATAGCACGACACCCAGGGTTTTGTCCGAAACCGTTAAACATTTAGAAGGTGATAATAAACGAAGGTACGTGGAAAAATGAGAGACACTTGGCAGAGAGGATCTATATTTAATGCAGAAGTCGATGTTTTCGCCGATAAGAAAGTGGACTATTAACCCACTTCTGCTTGAGTAAGTCGTCGATAACAGAAACGTTTGAAAGCGTAGAAAAGTCTGGACGCATACAAATACTTTGTTGCTGGATCTGTTCTCAATCAGGAATAAATCCCAGATACTGATGGATCCACTCAGATTTTTTTCACTACAAATACCAATATTTAAATAAATGACTCCTGGTTTTACACAAACTCGCACTCATCAAAAACAACAGCAAAAAAAAGAGGACAGCGTAATGATTTTTTTTTTTTTTTAATTCCCATTGTTCTCAAATGAGTCAACGTGGCGTTATAAATACTTCTTGATAACTTGAGATTGAGAAGAATAATTCCTACCTGAAATTAAATGATCACTAAACAGGTATGTGTATTTCATTGGGCACCATCCATCCCGTTTAATTGCGGAAATCCATCGATTTTTTTTCTGGTCTTTTTAGCTGATATTCTATAGAATGATATATTTGAAGAACTGTCACGTCCAACAGCACAACAGGTCTCGGGGAATTTGAAAAATCTGCTCCGGTTCAACGACTCCCTGACTGCCAAGCAGCTTGGTTTGACCAGCAATATGGCGCCATGCAAACCGTGATGCGACATGCACGAGCTCTATAGATTGGGCCTACAAAGATACAGATGAGAAAGAACAGATTTAAAGATAGTATGCTGGGCCGCAACGTTTAGCAGAATGCTTTAGAGGACTACATGATTCCGTCTCCTGAGAGTCTGTGTGGGGATCCAGATTTCATCTTCCAGCAGGACCTGCGCCCTACCTATGCTGCTAGAAGCACCAAAACTTAATTTGATGCCAATGCCATCATAGCGCTTGGCCAGTCAAGCACTAATATGCCAACTCACCAGATCTAAAGCCCATTGAGAATCTCTGTGGTAATATGAAGGAGAAAATGAGGAGGACCAGACTCAAAAAGCAAAGGAGAACTGACAGCAAGCATCTAGGAAATTTGGGCTTCCATTAATCCCTGAATTGCTACAGGCTGATTGTCACGGCACAAAGGGATTCCCAACCAAGTAGCGAAGATTCACATATCGTTTTGAAAGTACCATATTTTGATTCATTTAATTATACCCTCACTTCTTTTTTCTCTCCAAAAACCGAGAGGTGAATGGGATTTCTTCACAGTATACACATTTCTTTGAATTCCTGACTTTGTGAGTTTTATGAGCTGGAAGCCCACATGATCTAAAAATAAACAAATTCATCAAATTGTTCACGTTGTGAGCCTGGAATCTATAATCGATTAAAGTTTAACTTTTTGAAAGGAATTATGAAAAGAAACTTTTCCACGACATTACATCTTTTTTTGCAAAGGGTCAAAATTTCCACATGTTTTAATCATGTGCTGATTAAAGCACCATTCAAAGTGTCTTGTCATGGTTTCTCAAACTGTGTCACCGAGTGGTTAACCATATGGGTATTACTCAATCAAAAAAGAGGAAATATCTGGTTGAGCAATACATATGAAAGTGCAGTTGTCATGGCAAAGTGGCTAAAAAACAAGAGACATCAAAGACTTGCCAGTTGCGGTTGATCAGGTCTTTGATAAGGTCCTTCACTTTGTCTGTTTGGCGGCTCGCAATCATGAACTTCTTCAGGTGCGTGAAGTGATTGGTCTTCACTAGCTTGCTGTGTTGACCGTGCTGGATCATGTACGTCAACAAGGTCTCTCTGACCTGAAAAATCAGAACATACAGTAATCGCACATCACTATGACTACCCGTTTTCCAATCCGTGTTTTTCTCAGGAGCCTCTTATCTGATATTCACTGGAAAATATTACTCATTTTCGTGCTCTTTCTGAAGTTCCTTCATATGTCACAAGAAGACAGCAAATCCTGGCTAAAGAACAATTGGTGTCAAAGAAATACAGTACAATAGATCGGGACCTTGACTAAATCTGTTGAGCCGTCACTTTGTTGATTGATTGTTTCATGTTACACGTGCCAAAATGTGAGCCACAAACAAGTTGGAGCGATGTCACCGCTATATGTAAGTATGTATGTATATATACAAAAATGGTAAATTACATTGAATTAACATATTTTATAGAAATTAAAGTATTTCATTAGCCCCCCATTTGTGCAAGTTCTCCCAAAGATGAGAGAGGCCTGTCTTTCATTACAAGTACACCTCAAATGAGACAAAATGAGAGACAAAGAGAGAAAAAAAAAAAGGAAAATGACTGATTTTTAAAGAATTTATAAGCAAATTATGGTTTTGATTCATTCTTCAATTCAGATTTCCTCCAGAGCAGTGATGTATTGGGGCTGTCGCTGGGGAAACACAGATTTTCAGCTCCTTCCAAAGATTTTCTATGGGGTTAGGATCTGGAGACTGGCTCGGGCACTCCAGAACCTTGAAATGTTTCTTTAGAAGTGACTCCTTCGTTGCCCGGGCGGTGTGTTCGCGATTATTGTCATGCTAGAAGAACCATCCCAGCTTCATCTTCAGTATATCACGCAGGGTCACGGGAGTGCTGGACTCTATCCCAGCTAACTCTGGCCAGGAGGCGGTGTACATCCTGAACTTTTTAATAGCCAATCGCAGCTTATTTTACTTATGTAAGAGTACTGTGTTTTGGGATTCCTAATTTGGACGATTAATACAGGCAACTGTGAACATTTCTTGGGGTTGCTTGACATGCGATTTTTTATCTACCACATAACTGGGTCTATATAATGTAGCTAAATAACAATAATGCTCTTATCTTGTGTCTTCACCGCCTGAGAATCTTCTCACCATCAGACTGGTTGACAGCTTTTAGTTTCCTCTTTCACAACTTTACTCACTCAGAAGATGAATATGCAAAAATTGCCAGTGTTCATTAAAAACAACATCTGGCACTTGTTGCTCAGCAACAGTAACAGTAAGACATAAAAGGTCAAATCAATAATAGCAATTATGATGTGACAACTCACCTGTGAAGGAATAGTGGCAAATTCTCCGGTGTTCAAAAGCTCCTGTTCCTGATCCAATACAACAAGTGGGTCATGCACAGAAAGGAAAACCTGTACACACCAAGAAGCAATTTCACTAGGAGGAATTGACTTGCCACCAACAGTAAAAACTAGACATTACACTGGCTTGATCAGTATCTGACAATAATTAGCATTTTCTGATGACCGTTTTGAAAGACGTAATTGCCCGAGCTGATCAATGACGTAATTGATCGGCTCCGCAAATGCCATTTACTCCGTGTGGCCATCGTGTACATCAGGTGTGCTCAATGCGTCGATGTCAACCAGTCTTGGTCGATCACGGGATGGCGTACCCCCCCAAAAAAAATAAAATAAATAAAAACCCACCCCCCGGTCGTCGGTAGCTTGCGAGAGGGTGGCTGCTTGAAATGTAGATCTTGGGCTAAAAACGTCTGGGCACCCCTAGTGTACAGTATATTTGAATCCAAAAGTTAGTTTATATTGAGCTTTGTCAGATGTTTTTTGACGGAGTACTGTAAATAGCTGTCCGCCAATCTTCTTCTTTTTCTTTAGGCTTGCACCCCCCCCCCCAAAAAAAAAAAAAAAAAAAAAAAAAAAAAGATCACTGGGCGTGCCTGAAGTTAACCACAATAGACTCCAGGACTCCCACGAATTCTGAGGATAAGTGGCTCAGAAAATGGATGGACAAATGAGCTTTATCCTGTCAACTCAAACCCAACTGGATAAACTTGTTACCATGGCGATGACAACTATTTATCACGTGTGTATTATAAGGACAAAATGAGTAAAATTGTGTGCTGTTGGCTTCAGGTGCTTGCTTGAGGTACGTTCATACAAAATAAACAACAGATATCATTTAGATACACTGAACCTATTTCTTGTATGTAAGGTAAAGTACTTGGCACTGGTCACCTTAACTTGCTGATCTCTTTTGCTAGCACAAGGGATGAGCAGGAGCGTTGCCAGGGCAAAGGCCAGCAGATTGAACTGGGCGAAGCCTTTGGCGATTCCGATCAGTTCCATGTTTAATAACAGTGGGCACCTCAGGATCAATAGAATGGTAATCAAAAAATACAAATCCACATCCACGGTAGATATAAAGACAAGAAGAGGGCATACTTTAGAAGGAGAGCAAAATTCCTGCAGAGTGTAGCTTGTTGATCCACACTCAACGGTAAAGAGCCTGTTAACAAAACAGAACATATTTACGATTCTATAGTAGAATCGTATGAAGTAAACTACATGACACTGAAAGAACACCTGAGACAAAAGGTGCTAGTAGCATACTCTTCCAGGCCCTGGAGAAACCAGAAATCTATGTAGAAGAGAGAGGGAGTGTGTGTGTGTGTGTGTGTGTGTGAGAGAGAGAGAGAGAGAGAGAGAGAGAGAGAAACCTATGAATGAGAGATGTCTTTTTATTCTATAAACTTTTCTTATTTCTGAAACATTACCTCCCACAGGACTGGCATGGCAACAACTGTTTCCAGTACCCTTTGAAGATCACTAATCTGAGGATAGAGGAGCATACATTTTATTTTTAACAAAAAAGTGTATTTACTCAACTAATTCATTATCCTGTTCATAAAAAATGGCAGTAATTAATTGCACAGCACTATTTTTAGCACAGAATAAATAGTAAACTCAGATATGGTGTCTGGTCTGGTCAGAAGGGACACTGGTGAGACTTGTAAGACTGCAGAGCAAAGTTTGCTTGGGTCAGAGGAAACAGGTGAGATTTTTATTTGACCAAAAAGTCATAGATTATTCTGAAGAGTCAGAGGTGAGACTAAAAATCAGAACTGAAAGCAGCAGATTGCCTTGGACACAGGTGAAACCGGTAACAAGATCAGAGAGCAAAAGATCAAGGTAAGGTGTCTCAAGGGTAAGACAAAAAAAAAAAAAAAAAGAGAACTGGAAAGTATTAGAATGAGTGAGGCTATCATCCTACTCAAAAGTAGAAGGGCAGGTCTGCAGAAACACAACTGAGGCTAATAATCTGGCCCAAAATTAGTAGCTTGAGTGGGTAAAAACACAGATAAGAAGAATAAATGGGTGAAAAAGTGATGTAAAGTAGTTGGTCGGTGCTGAAGACGCCGGTGGGACTAAAAATTACACAGGATCACTTGGATAGAGCTCATTACACACCTGTGAGGCCAATTTTCTGACAAAAATGTTGTTTGTTGGATTTGTGACCCAAAAAAAAAAAAAAAAAAAAACTAAACCAAACCGATAGTAGATCACATCAAAAGAAACAGAGGTGACATTCAAAATTAGTCAGGAAAAAAATTGTTAATAAGGGGAGGGATCTCCTGCTTTGTAAAAGGAAAATACTGTCCATGTAAGTACGCTATCTTTAATGTAAATGTTCTGACCAAGTTGAAGCAGAGCATCTTCTGAAGAAGACTGTTCCACAGTTGAGGGTCGTACACTTTGTACTCCAGGCACAGGTCCGCCACCAAGCACACAGCCTGAAAATACAAATCCTTGAAACTGTTTTCTTTATAATCAATGATCCTGCTCCAAGTGGGGAATATAAAGTGTGTCAACTATTGTTCACAAACGAGGGAAGAATAAAAAGGTATATCAACAGGTGGATGGTGCAGGGTCTGCAGTGATGCAGACTCGAGATCGGTGTGTCGTGATTAAGACTCTCTATGTACGGTCCTACCTAAACCTATGGTCACGATCCGTCGGTTGTAAGGAAAGAACAAAATTGGGAATAGAAGGTCCAGACACGAGTTTTCTTTGCAGGCTATTTATCTCTCTTAGCGATAAGGTGAGAAGCTCGATCATCAAGGCAGTGTTCCTCTCCATCGAAAGGAGCCTGATGAGGTGGGCCGAGCGTCTAGTCAAGATGCCCGTAGAGCCCTCCGTAGTGAGGTGTTCCGGTCACATCCCACACACAGGAGGCACTGGGACGACCCAGGACACTGGAGAGTTTATGTTTTCTGAATGGCCTGGGAATGTCTTGGGATCCCCTTGGAATAGCTAAACAAAGCATCCCAACCAGATACCAGACCTCATTTGGCTCCTCCTGTAGAGGAGGAGCAGCGGCGTGACTATGAGCTCTTACCAAATGAACAAGCTTCTCAGCCTATTTCTAAGGAAGAGCCAAAAACACCCTGCGGAGGAAACTCATTTCCGTGATCTTGTTTTGATTACGACCCACAGCTCATGAGCACGGATTAGGGTAGAAACAATGGGTAAATCGAGACTTACACCTTTTAGCTCAGCTCCTTCTTGAGAACAACAGATCGATAGAGGGTCCAAATATCCTGTCTCTATGCTTCCCCTGGGAGTGAGTTAGACCAAGATACGTAGCTGAAATCCTCCAGTTGGTGTAGGATCTCTTCCTCGAGCGGGAGAGGGCACTAAAGCCCCCCCCCCCCCCCTTTTTTTGTCTTTTGTACTATTTTAAAATTTGTTTTCAATAAATAAATCAACTAGGTTAATAAAGAGGCCCCATAGCTCAGTGGTGAGAGCATTGGTTTGATAAACCAGGGGTCGTGAGTTTGTATCTCCCTGGGGCCTCCACTCCTCGAGAGGGGTTGCGCCAAGAAGGGCATTCGGCGTAAAAACTGTGCCAAAGAAATATATGAGCATTCATCTGAGATGTCACACTGCGGTGACCCCTGACGGGACAAGCCGAAAGAAAAACAACAAATCAACTAGGTTAATAAAATAAAAAAACTGTCAATTGTATATGTATATGCATGCACCTCTAATATCGGGGAAACAAAATTGATGCAACAAATTGTCATCCACGGAACAAAGGAAGTACCTGTGGCTCGTTGTTGTGGTTCTTCCACAGACCTTTGATCAAACCCTCTTTGGGGCTGTGGAGGAACGACTGCACCGTGTAGGGAATGTTTAGCGCCTCCAGCCGGGACACAAAGATGTAGCATTTTAGGTGGTAGCTGCACATAGATATGAAATAATAAATTGCACTTTTTGTTGAAGTTGCATATGAATGTTGAATATCTCAACTAGATTCAAATGCTGAGGAATTCATTAATATGTAAAAATTGGTGAATGTGTGATTGATAAGAACAGAAAAATGATGTAAATTTGCAAAATGTCTGCATGCGTTTGGGAATTTAGTCATTGAAAATGTGCAATATTGAAAAATATGATAATTTAGTCGATGTGACAATGTCCTGAATGGGCTGAAGATTGCCAAGTTAGATTACTTTAAAATTGTTAAAGGGAAGGTCAATAGGTAAAACAACTAAATTTAATTTTAAAAATGTCAAAATTTTGGGAATTCCCAAAACATTAAATTTTCTTTCATTAAACTGTACGGTGGATTACTCCAGTTCTGCTCTGGGGATCTTCAACTGGGCCTCCAGGGTGGCGCCGTCAGCGAGCCGGATGAGGCAAAGGAGCGCTCGGGTTCGATGGCAAAAGGTGAGACGAGGCCCAGATGTGCTGAGAGGCTACACGTGGGAGAGAATAAGACCACTTCCATGGATGCTTTGCTGAAACCGCTAATAATTACTCACCCAGGTCTCACCAGACAAGATTGAGCTGAGAAGGCACACGACATTGGTTGTTGGTTGAGCTTGCAGCATGTACACCACCCTGACAGTAATCCATAGAATTGGTATGGACAATGTTAAAAAATGGACAGTAGGTCATTTTTTTCAGTAAATATGTCATGATGAATGTCTTTAAACCTATTCATTTCCTAAAAGGAAGACAAACTATTGAGATTGCATTTTCTAAAATAAAATATTCAAGATATCATGTTATTAAATAATTTAGGTTACTTTATTAAAATCCTACATTTCCCAAAAAAGAATACACTGCTGTTGTTGGCATTTACTAGAAAAATATTTGGCCTTTTATACATTATTAGATTTGTTTCATTTTAAAGATCATAAAATCCTTTCCTTAAAAAAAAGCATCATAACATTTTGCACTTTTTTGCTTTTAAATACCTAGTTTCATTTCAAACAAACTTGCACTTTCCTAAAAAAAAAAGATTTAAGATGTTCAATATTGAATATTTTGTGTCATTGAATTTTTCATTGAAATAGCCTTCATTCCTTAAGATGTAAAATTATTAATGTTGAACTTTCTTTAAAAGGTTCCCAGTTGTTATCTATGTTGAATTTTGATTTGAAAATTGAACATTTGAATTCTATTATATGCATTGTTTTGTTTATTTGATCATCTTTCCATTATTGGAGAAATTACTCCAGCAGTTTGTAGTTTTATTTTAAATATCACTAAAATTGTTCATTGACTAAAGAGAAGACAAAGCATAGTAGTTACACAAAAAACGAAAAGCTTTATTGATAGTAAGTAGAATCCCCTCCAAAAGCATTGGAATGGCAAGGTAAATTCCTGTTTTTGTTGCATCCTGAAGAGATTCGAGTTTTAGATTAAATGAGACAAATATCCAAAGTTCCAGCTTTTATTACATGGTATTTACATCTAGATGTGTTCAACAATTCAGGACAGAGCAACTTTTGTTTGAAGCCACACACTTTGCAAATGAGCAGAAGTTTTGGAATAGACATTATTAAATTAACTGAAAAGTGAATAACATTTGTTGTTTGGTGAAATTAACCCTTACTTCCAATAATTGCCCACTGACTTCACCAGATTGTTGGAGTCTTTATTTGAAATGCTTTTCCAGTCTTTGACTGTAGCCTCTTTCAGTTTTTGTTATGTTTCTGGGGGGTTTTCCCTTCAGTCTCTACTTCACGAGGTAAAATGTGTGCTCTATTGGGTTGAGGTCCTGTGACTAAGTTGGCCAGTCCAAGACCTTCCACTTTTACTCCCTCTTCCACCACCAGCTATGCAAGCCCAAGTCAAGACATGACCTCCAGCATGCTTCACAGATGAGCTTGTGTGTTTTGGACCTTAAACAGATCCTTTCTTTCTCCTACTTTGGCCTCCCCATCACTTTGGTAGAGGTGAATGTTGGTCTCATCAGTTCATAAAACTTAGTTTCAAAACTTTTGTGGTTCATCTCTGTACTTCATTGCAAAATCCAATCTGGTCATCCAATTCTTTTTGCTGATGAGAATTTTTCTTTGCACAGTGGATTGTGATACCTTCACCCATGCCATGTGGAGGTTGACACTGACTGTTGTCTTTGGGTACTTCTTCTCAGCTCACAGTGTTTCCGTCATCAACTGCTGTTGATACCCTTGGCTAACCTGTTTGACGTCTGTGACTCAGTACAGCAGTGCTTACTTTCTTTTTCAGGTAATTCCAAATTGTTGTATTGGCTATGCCCAATATTCCATAGCGCTGATCTATTTTCCCTCCTTTCCAAGATTCAAAATGGTTTGCTTTTCTCCCATAGACCGCTCTCCAGTCTTCATGTTTGCTTTATGGCAAGTGCAGTGTTCACTGGTGAAACTCAAAACATGCACTATCTAATTTTCAAGCAATCAATCTAAAAGATAACATCTGAGCAACTAGAAACGTCTGGGTAGATTCAAACATAAAGTGCTCTGTCCTCATTTGTTTAACATCTAGAAGGAAAAATCACGAGATCGAAGTTAGAATTACAAACTTTTGTCTCATATTCATCTTTTGATCAGAAACCCAAATTTCTTGAGTCTACAACAAAAACAAAGGAATTGTCCTTGACGCTCCAATACCATTGAAAGGGAGTGTAGATGTTCTCATTTTAAATGAAATGTAATTAAAAACTTTAATATACCCAAAATAAAAACAAATTATTCCTTATGCAATTTCCTAAAAAACAAAAGCCTTATGACGGCCCATGAATGTGTTTTCAGGTTAACATGGTACCAAGAAAAAATATTCTTTAAGGAATCCTACCTCATTAAGTCTGGGTCATCCTTGAAGTTGTTGACACATTCTTGGTGGGCAATATCCTTTTGAAGTCGAAAATAGCAGATAAAGAAATAATGAAGACTCTCAAGGCAGAACATATACTGATCCAGTATATATAGTACATCAACTAGTGGAAACAAACCTTTGCTGATAGAGAGGCCGTTCTGCAAATCCACTTTTCTAATAGTTTGTTGTGGATTTGCAGAAGATCAACTTGGTTGATGGTGGCTATTTCCTTCACAACAGCATGTATGTCTGAAACATGATAAATTCAAGACTTTAAAGCTGCAATCCACAACTTTTTGTTAAAAAAAATATTTACACCCAAGTCAAGACTAGAAGGGATAACAAAACGCTGATTAAGTCATTCAGTTCAGAACCTATTGCTGTATTCTTCAATTTGTTTGTGTGTGTGTGTTATAGTTAGTGAATACCTGAGTCATTTCCCACACTGGCCCAGTTGGCGGCACCCCGAAAATTATGCAGAAGGAAATGACGGCACAGAAATTAAACACTTTGGTGATCAGTGTGCGTGGTAGTAAAATGCTCGGTAAAAATATTTACCATTTTTGTAGCATAAAATAGTCATACAATAATTACTGTGGAAACAAAAACAATAACAATGTATGCAAATGAGTAACATCTACCTCTTTCCGAGAAACCATTTCCCTTCCCCACGGAATTGATATTGCTACAACTGGTGTCATGGTAAGTCTTGTCATAACACACTCCTCACTGTTTTTGTCAAATTTGTGTGTATTTTCACTCGGAAACGCCAAACCCGACAGACAGTTACTGGGGCCTTCTGAGTTGGACGATGGTGCAAAAAGACTATTACCGGACGAACACTGCAGTTCCGGAAGCATGCTGTAGCTTTCATGGTTGTATACACACACGCTGGATGGAATCTTGTACACAAAACGCCAAGGATAAGTCTACGCCATGGCGAGTTCCATTCTCTTCCCCTGATGACTGATAAGCATGCTTGTTTAAATTAGCCAGCATTCACCACCTATGTCATGTGGCCTGCGCTCCCATGTTACAAAGCAACCAAACACCACGTCATATACAGTAAACGCAGATGCAATATTGTGGCTTTTATCTTTACAGTACTATTCAATATTTAGCTTTTGTACAGACTTTTTTTTAACCTGAATCTTTTTGTCACTGAAAGATTTTTTCATTAATTTTAAATGTAAAACAATTGCGAAAATGAAGACAACGTAATGATGGTCTTCCTTCCACCTTCCCAAAAAGTAAAAAGATTTGAGCTTTTATATATGTATATTTTGTGCTTCATTTTAAATGTCCTTACAATCCTTCTTCTCCTAAAAGGTCAAACGACTAATGCTGCTGATGCGTCGCAGTGGATAGATGCCCTAACCTGGACACTCACTACCTGGCATGGCATCGAATATTTGCAGTGTGGGTTTAAAGATTGTAAATTACCAAGGCAAAATAAATAAAAGTTATGATTCTTGATCCTTGGGCAATTTCGAAAAAAGCATGACAGAGATTTTACAAAGATATCTGGAAACTGTTTAGTTGAAGAGTGGCACAGTGGTTCAGATGAAAAGTGTTGAGCTCACAGTTCGGAGGTCCCGGGATTAATCCCGGACCCGCCTGTGTGGAGTTTGCATGTTCTCCCTGTGCCTGCATGGGTTTTCTCTGGGCACTCTAATTTCCTCCCACATTTCAAAGACATGCAACATTAATTGGAAACTCTATATTGGCCATAGGTGTGATTGTGAGTGCGGCTGTTTGTCTCTATGTGCCCTGTAGTTGGCTGGCAACCAGTTCAGGGTGTACCCCGCCTCCTGCCCATTGACAGCTGGGATAGGCTTCAGCACTCCCCGCGACCCTCGTGAGGATAGACGTTTAGTTGAAGTTGTGAAAAAATTGCACAATATGTCACCTCACCAGGATATGTATACCCTGCTGAGTCCCTGAAGCGCTGCTCTACACTGCTGTGCTCATATAAGGCCATGATGAGTTTTTCCGGAGTACTGCTGAGTTTGATGTGCTCGGGTGTGTTGAGCCGATTGTTCATCAAGGCGTTTTCCGTGGCCGAGCGAAGGAGTTGCAGCTGGCCCTTGCACAGGAAGGCCTTCACTCGGGTCTGCGTCACATCCTGTGGGTTTCCAAAACCACCAGTCGAGGATCAATGTGATAAGGGACTTTTTGCAATTTGTTGATTTTATCAATATCAAGCTTTGGGAGAAAAAAAAAAATACCACTGCTAAATGATTAGGTTCTCTGATTTTGCCATTTATACTTCAGGTACACTGTATGTTTGAGGAAAATTACCATTTTTAAATGAATGAACTACTGACAACACCTAACAAATTCCCTATACAGTGGTAAATCAATTTACGAGTGACCTGATTTTACAGCTTTTTAATATACGAGATGTCACTTGGTCACTCTTGAGTTGTGAGTTATAAAGGCTAGATCTTTCCAGAAAACGTCACAACAACTAGCAGTTTGGAAGAGAGTGAAGAATTCTTGAAAATCGAGTCAAAGTGTTTGCTTGAAGCTGTTTATTGCTATTTCCAGTTTGTATTTACTTTAAACCTAAACAAATTACACATTACTTATACAGAATCACATTAACTTTGTCTTACTTTCTACGGGTACTCCATTTTCCTCACACATCGAAAAATGTGCACGGTAGTTAATTGAAGACTTAAACTCACCCGTAGGTATGTTTGTGAGTGTGATTGGTTGTTGATACTGTATGGTTGTACTGATACCGAAGATAGCTGGGATAGGCTCTAGGATGGCTATAATTCTAGGGAGTATAAGCGATACGAAAAATGGATGGGTTTCTTCTACATTGACTAAATGGGCCAAAATCTAAGGAGAACCACTCCCCAGGAGGCGTTCCTGTGGGGGATTCTGGACCAACTAGGACAAATTTCATTTGTGTATCGTAGGCCTTCTTTGTGATTAGGGGATATATTAAAAAATACATTACTGAACAGGGTAATTATTATTATTCCACTTCTAATATACTATTACAAGTTTAAGCAAACTATTGATGGAAAACACCTTTGATATCAGGAGAAATACATTTGAGCAAATACCAAATGTTTTGAATAATGACATTGCCATTTGCTACAAGTGAATCCAACTTTTGTGGGAAAAAAAAAAAAAAAAAAAACAGCGAAAAAAAAATTATTTGTCTTAAAGCCATATCCCCCAGCCATTTGTAAAGAAATACCTACGTCAAGGTTTGGATTTGCAAGCCATGTTTCTCCAATGGCCAAGCAGAACCGGAGTGACTGTATCTTCTCAAAGCCTGCAGACAAGGGGGACATTTTATCTGCATCCTCCACAATAAAACACCTCATATGTGGGTCAGACCTGGAGGCAGCTCCTGGGAGATCTTGTGCGCCGTGGCAGCTGCCCATTCATGGTTCTGGATGCAGCGGATGTACGTCATGATGGTCACGGCCACCTTCTGGGTGGCCTTATTCAAGCCTGGAGCCTGAGCCCTCTTCCTTTGCTCCAAGAGAAGGGGCTTCATCTTTGTATCAAAGACATGGTTGACGGCCAACATGTAGAGCTTGTCCAGGCTCACCTGTGGCGAGAGAGGGGCAGAGGAGCTCCATTTACATTGGACTGAGTTTGGGGCTGGCTTTTAAACTCATGTGCAGCACCTTCATCAATTTGCTGATTAGAAGAAGAGTCGGGAAGGTCTCCTCAGTGAGCTCTGGAGCTAAAACACATGAAATAGAGAGAGCTTAATTTCACCATAACTGTGTGTATCTGGTGATCCCCACTCTATTGCGGACACCTGCGATTTATAACACTACTTTTCAATGGGATTCTACAGCTTTTTACGGTAATATAAATACTGAACATGATTAAAAACATGCAGTAAAATGGTTAAAATGTACCAAAAAGTCAACATGTAATCAAGAGCATTTTTTTTGTTTTTGTTCATATGCCCCATATACAGCGGTACCTTGACTCACGAGTGATCCAACTTTCAAGTTCTCCATAATTTATGTATTAAATTTTAATTCAACTAATTAAATTAATTAAGAATATATTCAATTGTTATACCGCCCAGGCAGCAGACCGCAAAATAAAACAAAATCAAATCCCATACATAAGACAAAAAAAAAGGTTGTGATATAGTAGTAGTACAGTAGTTACAACACACACCTATTATTTTAAATATTTTGTGGTACACAAGTGCGCACTGATACAATCGTATGTGTATCAGTGTGTATTTTTCATGCTCATCCGCAATATTTATGTGCACCCTTGATAATAATTATAATAATATAGTAGAGACTCACACATGATCTTCCAGTAATGTTTATCCTGCACTATCAGGTGGAAAGGTAGCCTGACAGCATTCAAGGGGCTGAGCGGCAGGTTGTTCTCCAGGATGTATGCGTGTTCCACGTCCGAGGGGGGAGCCAGACGCTTATAGGACTTTAAGTGCTGCAGGAGGCCCATTGCCTGCAGCCCAGATTAAAAAGAATCATCTCAAATTAGAATTTTTGAGGAGTATCCCCAAAAGGGTCAGTTGTTCATAAGTAAGGGTAGGTCGAGGTTCAGCACTTTGTGAACAACTGCATAAGCAAATAGCCCAACACTTTAAGAACAAAAATTCTCAAGAACAATTGCAAGGAATTTAGGGATTTCATTATCTACAGTCACTAATATCCTCAAAACATTCAGAGAATCTGGAAAAATCTCTGCATGAAAGCGAAAACCAACATTCCTAATCTGTACGAAGCCAGCCAACCTCCCCCTTACCAAAAATAACCATTCAAAGTACATAATTTAAAGAATAATACAAATTCTGTTCATTTATCTTTGGCGTTGGGCGACTATGGGTGAGTGACAACAAAGGGCAACATCGAGGATGGAGTAGGAAGCAAACGTTTGACACCTGAGAGAAAACATACGTGCGCACACAATTTAATTCCACTAAGGTTTCTTGGTTCCTATGGTGAATAAAGATGAATAAACTTGCAAAAAACCTGATCAGACCTGTATTCAGTTTTAAATGTGTTTTACACAACGTCCCAAAGTTCTTGGGATTTGTATATATAAATGGTATTCATAAATAATTTCCTTCTGTAATTTTTTTTTTCACATTTGGTATTGGAATAATCAAAAATAAAAGTAATCAAGTTACATAACTAATTATCGTTCTTGAATTAAGTGACTACATTTTGAACAGGTCAATAGTAACAAATCAGAATACATTTTTAAAGTAATCCCACCAAACCTTGCTCACAATATAGCGGGGGAATACGGCAACTGCGCACTTGTCGCACACTCCAAGTGCAGAGGAAAACAGACCCAGCGCAGAGGAAAACAGATCCAGCGCAGTGAACCACAGCCTGACGAGTTTTTTTTTTTTTTTTTTTTTTAAACATGGCAGCAGACTGTCTCACAAAGATCTGCTGCTCGGCCACAATGGGCCACACAGTCTACTTCCTAGTTTACCTGACACTGCCCCCCCCATTTTAAAGGTGTACACTCATAATTACAAACACCGGGTTATGTTATTCATAGAAGAAAAAGTGGTGAAACTGGATGAGATTTTCTCTTTTTTGAGTAAAAAAGGTCTGGTCTGAAGCCAAAGTAGAAAGTACAGGATGAGATGGTGTGTAATGTTCAAATTCCACCTTGGCACAGCCTGATTGAGGATGAAAGCACAGACGACACATTGCCCAAAAAGCTAAATTTCTATTTTAAATATAGGAGGCAACTTTACATCAACCTTTAAAACTGTTTGGGAGCATTATTCAGCTTTCACCATGCATTGTGAAAGTTATTCTGCAAGCAATAATTCCTCTTAACAGCAAGAAAAACAGATGGGGATATCATTGTGGGTTAAAAAAAAAAAAAAGAAATAAAGTTGGAAGCGACATCTCAAATTTATAGTTAAGCCATTCAAGGGGAGGGTGGCAATTTTTTGACTTATTGAGATAAAAGTCTCCTAACCGGCCACAATCATGGAAATAACACTTCTTTTTCGTTTATGGTTAAGTTATATGATAACTTTACTAATTTATAATCTCGTCCCAAAAATCTAACTGCTAACTTTGACCGATGAGTTATCCTCTCCTGATAACAAATTATAGATTCAGATTAAAACACTTAAATATTTTGATATACTGAAGGATATAATGCGTGAAAATCATGATGTCCCAAAAATGAGATGCTGCCCACAAATGGGTTTTAATAGTTGGCTGGGTATGTATTTGTATTGTAATGTATTTTTTTTGTTTGTTGACATTTTTAGTGTAAATTAGCAAAAACACAAACTTGTTCTTAAAAATGTTCTGATGAGAATGTAATCTGAACCTTTTAATGAGCCATGTAACTTCAATGGACAACACTGACCATATTACATACTGTACGTCTGATGTTGCTCACAGTGGTTCAAGGAGGCGCTCACGGCCTTAATGTGTTTGCTCAGACACGTCAAAAATTAGAGGGAACATTGACGACAGCGTCTTCTTTTTTTTTTTTTACCTGACTGACAGAAAAGCCTGCAAAGGTTTCGTCGGCAGCATGTAAGATCTGCAACACCACCTCGATCCTCTCGTAGTTGTAAGGACTGAGCTAGGTGACAAAAAGCACACAAAAAAATTCAGTGACGGAGTCGCTCACACGCACGGCATTTTGAAGAAAATATCAAGTGTGTATAAAGACAAACCATGGTTTGTATTTTCACTCATGGAGGCAGTACTTTATCACCAAGATGCTTAAATACACTTACAATTCGGGTAGCCAAATAGAAATACCTGAATGAGATAGTGAAAAAATTTCAAGTGCTAATTTTTCATGGATTATAACAATATACAGAAAAGTCCTAATTTAGAGTTGCCCGCCTTCAATGTAGTGCCACATTTTGCCAAAAAAAGACAAGCAGCACTAAGACTGACTTGAGGAGATGCAACATTCCTAACAGCTACAGTATAAGAACAACTTAATACAGTGCCACATTTCGTCATTTAGCAGAGAGTAAAACAGTATATGCCTGTGAGTACTGTTGTATGCTCTATGTATTCCTGCTCTGTGTGTGTTAAAGTAGCATTTGCTTGAGGGTTCATACTCACCCGAACATCTCTGCTAAATTCTTCTAGTTTTTGCAATTTAGGTGATATTTTAGCATTGACCTAGTGGGTTTACGTTACGCAAAATTACTTGGTTTGGTTGAACATTTTGTTGTTAAAACATGCAATGCTTAATCTGTTGCTTTATGTTGTGTTTCTACGTGTTGCTGCTGTGTGTCTGTTAAGGTAGCAGCTGTTGGAAGGTTTATAATTACTGTAACATCTATGTTAGTTCCTGTTAGCTCCTCTATGGCATTTTGCATATGTAATATTGACCTAGTGGCCTTTCATTATCTGGTTTGGCTTGCTTCAACATCTTGGTGTTTGAATATAAAACGCTTAATCATCTTTTGTTTTATGCTTTGTTTGTGTTCCTGATCCGTGAGGGTTCAAGTAGGAGTTGTTTCAAGGTTTATGTTTGTCATAACATCAATGCCAATTTCTTTTAGCATGTGTATGGCGTTTCACAAAATATCTAGCATTAACTTGGGATTTTTTGCAATTTTGTTTCTTTTGTTTAAACATTTTAGTCTTAAAATATACGTTTAATCATCTTTCGTTTTATGTGTCACTTTTACTGTAAACTTCAACTGGGGAGTGACAAACGGCTTGAAGTACTTTTGCCTTTTATTTGCAGAGGTGTGAGCAAGAGTGAAAACAGGTTGTAAGGAATACTTTACAGAAGGTGTTTTATTAGTTTAAGTGTTTGAAGCATATGGGAGAGGAGAAGCTATGTTCTTTAATGTTATATGGTCTTTCTAGTCTGCATTTTCACTTATGGCAAGTTGGTCTGGAGCGTACCCACCACGATAAACGGTTCATTGGATTACCAAACCTTGAAAATGGCTGTCGAAAGACTGCTGGTGAGCTCCCTGGTATGATGCAACTTGGGGATGATGGACAGGACCCAGTCCAGTGCATCCTCATGGCACAGCGGTTGCATAGAGCCTGTGTTTTCCTCCTCCTCCTCTTGGAGCAGCAGCCTGGTGGTAATGTATTGGTTGATGATGCTGTTGCTGTCCAGACCGTATGTACTGAGGATTATAAGGATGAATAGTTGGAGCATGAGAAAGCAGGGCCTGGTGAAGTACAGGGCGGACATTTTAGAAACCTGCAGTACTGGAAGATAATGTCAGGAGTGATCCTCTTGTGTTTCACCAGAACAGGGATCAACGCGCTCTTTAACTCGGCGTGCTGGTGAAATACGGGCTGGGTGGAGATCTGCCAGACCACATATAAACATAATAAAGACAAAAATAAGATGAATACAACAGAGTTATACACAACTGCCAAAAGCTTGTGCTAGAGGATAAAATTTCAGGATACGCCTAAAATTGAACTTGACCTTGTCTAAACCTTTGAAAGCGCACACCCATCTGTACAAAATTCAGTTAGGATAGTTCATTAATAATTATTTATGTGTGGAAAAAGATTTTAAAAATACATTCATGATAATGGCTGATTTTTGGAAACTTAGTGGTGGCAGCATAATGCTTTGGGGCTGTTTTTGTTTAGATGGAATTGGGGCCTTAGTCCAGGTGAAGGGAATTGTTACCAATTCCAAATACAATAGTGGGTCAATGAATGGCACAAAAAAATTCAGGCTTCTGTTGGAAGGTAAAAAGTAGATCGACAAAAGCCCAATAGGACATCTGAAATTCAGGTGTTGACTGATGATGATGACAATTTCACTCACAAATTTTGTAATTCAGGTTGGGGCTTGGACTCTAAGCACTGTACCTCTATTTTGGCAAGCTTGATGCCCCATTCTGCGTCAGTGATGACGGACAGAAACTTGTTCTTTTCTTCACCACAATCGTACAAGCTGCAAAGCTCTGCCCCAATCCTGGCCACAGCCTGAAAGACAGTGATTACAACTGTGATGACCATTTCAGGCCAGGACAATAGTTGTATCTGAAAATAATCATGTGGCTTACCAAAATTCTCTCATAGTTTTCCCACGTGCTGTCAATAACCTTCCACAGAATTGTAAAGACTTCTTCCTTCGAGATGAGTGTGCAAAGCCCAATGGCCAAATTGCAATCCACCATCCTCCAGTTGAGAACCTATATCAAACACAGATAATCCAGAGTATTTACTTTGTCAAGGGCCCTAGAACAATTCAGTTCTTGCAGTAATTTAGCTTTTTTATGTTTAATAATATTTTTTTGATTTATGTGTAGTTATAGCCATCCATCCATTTTCTTTGCCGCTTATCTTCACGAGGGTTGCGGGGAGTGCTGGAGCCTATTCCAGCTGACCACAGGCAGGAGGCGGGGTACACCCTGAACTATTTGCCAGCCAATTGCAGGGCACAGAGACAAACAGCTGCTCTCACGATCACACCTCGGGGCAATTTAGAGTGTCCAGTTAATTTTGTATGTCTTTGGAAATGTGGGAGGAAACCGGAGTGCCCGGAGAAAACCCACACAGGCACGGGGAGAACATGCAAACTCGACACAGGTGGGGCAGGGATTGAACCCGGGTCCTCAGAATTGTGAGGCCAGCGCTTTACCAGCTGAGTCACCATGCTGCGCTGTGCAGTTATATAATTAATTTAATTTATTTAATACAATAAAAAATAAAATAAACAATGAGATAACATTTTTGTCATTATTTTATCTAATAATTGGGTTTAATCAAATAAAAATTCCAATGAATTATTTTTTATTAAAATGATTTTATATACATTTGTGTGTATTTGTATTCATTCAGCTCAATGAATAATTGGGTAAATTTGTGCAAATAAAATTATTGGGAAAAACAATTTGACATTTTATGACATAATTATATTAAATTGAATGATTACTCACACTTTAATTATAAAAAGATAATTGTGTGTTTTCTGTTTATTTTATTCATGTAGCTCATGATGTACAATGATTACATAATCGATTTATTGTAAATAAAATATAAAAATATTAGTAAACGGTTTTGTCATACACGTATAAATAATAAAATTCGAACTAATCCTAATTTAAACAAATACAATTAAAATGAGATTATTTTACATTGAGATTATCAAATGTTATTGTATGTATTTTTTAGAGGAGGGCAGGGATCAGGGTACCTCATTTCCAAATAACCTGGGCCATCTGCCCTTATCAAAAATGAAATGTGGCGATTAAGGAAAAAAGTTTGCAGAACTCTGATTTAGACTCTTGGAAAATTGTTTGTCAGTGTTGGAGCTCTCACTTTATTAAGCAGAGCCACAGCAATGGACTTCAGGGACGAGTTGGTGATCTTGTGCAGCTCATTCAAGGACAAGTTGTATTTTCTTAGCTCTTGTGCTTTGTAAATCTAAAAAAGTGGCAGAAGGAAGATTATTGGTTATGTTGGAAATTGGAACGTTACTAAGTAGATAGAATACGTGCAAACACCAAAGGCATGAAAAGGTGGCAGACCTACTGTTGTATTTGTTTGTCTAAATGCAAGCACGAGTAGCTCTCCATTGCCTACTTGGTAATGACACACCGGGCTGACTTAAATATTGTTATCTATGCCCGTTTAGCTGAAAGATGTTGTGTTAGGTCATGTGACTTTCTTGTCTCGTCTGATTGGTGAACTACACCTGGGATGCTCAAAGCGTTGATCGCGATCGACCAAACGATCGAGAGCCAGTCTTGGTTGATCGTGGGACCGTGTGCCAAAAAAAATGCATGGCTGCCCACGAGGACCAATTAAGGTGCCCACAAGGCACCACAAATAGCACAGGTCACAAATTATTACTTTTGTCGTTTGTGCTTTAAATGTTAAATCTCACTTTCTTACATTAATATTTTTTTAAAATAGTCATAAAATATAAAACATTACAATGAAAATCTTTTATGTATAATGAAAGCTGACGCTGAAGTTTGCCGCAAACAGGTCAGATACCTTTTGATACGATCGGTGCTCACGAAATAGCCCTCAGCCTCAAAAAGGTTGGTGACCTTTGTTCTAGATCAATCAATGTCACCCTTCAATAAAATCTGCAACCAAGAATTGTAATACGAATTGAATTGCTGCCAAATTGAATTGCTACACCCCTAGTAGAGGATTCTGATGAGTGGCCAACCCTACCTGCGCACTAATCTTAATGTCCATGATGTTGGAGGTAACGTGTTGCAGGCAGCTACCGTAGGAGTTGACCAGCAGTCTGAGGGCCAGCTCCAGCTGACTGCACTCTTGTAACATTTGTAACATGCTAAACAAAGGACTCAGCACGGGTCGCAGAAAGTTGGAACCTGCAACAAAGACCAAACCACAGGTACCATTCAAGTGTAAGAGTGGTCTGGTGTGATAACGATACATTTACAGACATAATTGAAAATTGTAATGTTGACTTCACCCACCGTCTTCAAATGAGCAGTGTGAGAGGCAGGAACATTCCAGGGGGTACACTTTGTTTCCTGTAAGGATTAAAAACAAGTAGCAGCACTCAAAATACACAGTCAACCCGTTCAAGCATAGGAACTGAGTTCCAGACCTAATCAAAAATAAGTTGCAATATAAAGAGACCATATATTGTAAAAACATTTGAATAATAGTTTTAAACTTCTCATACACTTTAAACACATCTGAACACAATATGGGTGTAAAATGATTGTGTTAATTGAAATTACTTAATTACAGTCACATTTATTACACTCCCTCTTTGAACTGTCACCTTATCGTGGTGGAGGGAATTGTGTGTCCCAATGATCCTCGGACCCAAGTTGTCAGGGCTAGGGTCACTCATGGCAATCAGGTGCTAGGTGAGGGACTGGACAAAGCATGCTCATGGAGTCTCTATGACGATGACAATAAATAGATGCTGTTTTTTCTCGCCCAAATGTGGGTCACAATGACCACCCTCTAGAACCAGAATTGGAGATGGGATTCAATGACAAAAGCCTTGTGGCTGGAACTGCAGCCATGGGCATGACCAGCCAGAGCCCAAAGAGATAACATGGGTCCTCCTTCCCATGGGCTCACTGCCTGTGGGAAGGACCAAGAATGTCATGTGGGCAGGGAGCTGAAACTACAAAAGGTGGCTCTAAGGATGTCGAACGTCACCTCTCTAGTAGGGAAGGCGCCTGAGCTGATCTGCGAGGTTGAGAAATTCCGTCTAGACAAAGTCGGGCTCACTAACACACAACTTGGGCTCCTGTTGAGAGGTGTTGGACTCTCTTACACTCTGGAGAAGCCAATGGTAAAAGGGGCAGAGCAGTTGTGTGCATACTGATTGCCCTCCGGGTCAGTATCTACATTAGGGTTCACCCTGGCAGACGAGAGGTAGCCGCTCTCCGTCTTTAGATGAAACGACGGGTAATGACTGCTGTTTCTGCCGATGCACCAAACAGCAGCTTAAGAGTACCCACTCTTCTTGGAGGGGTGCTGGAGAGTGCCCCCTGCTAGGGACTCACTCAAGTCTTCTAGGGCCTGCAATGTTCATGTGGGCAATGACAGTGAGACCTCAAAGAGCATGACAGGGAAGAACAGCTCCTCTTCATCAAAACCCAAGCTGTGTTTTGTTATTGGACTTCTGTGCCCGTCTGGGACTGTCCAAAACAAACACCATGTTCAAACATTCATGTTCATACAGTAGCTCCACACGGTACCAGGACACCCTAGGCCGCAGTCCGATGATCGACTTTGTATTCATGCTTGCATCCACATATCTTGGATACTCGGGTGAAAAGAGGGACAGAGCTGTCAACTGATCATCACCTGGTGGTATGTTGGCTCCAATCGAGTGGGAAGATGCTCACATTGGAACAAAGCAGTTGTTGGGTAGATAGTGAACAATACTTGGGAAAAAAGGGCTTATAGTCGTTTATTCCCATCCACAGTTGAAGTTTACTCTCAAGTACTTTTATTGTTTAAAACAACCACAAACAGTACTGTAACTTTGGCTTACGACAGTCTGATTATCTTAATGCGAACAAACTGCATAATGTTGTAGACAGGCTAACGAATAGCTTTGGTATCCATACAGAACCTCAAGCAATGGACACAGTATTTGAACAACATAACATTACTCAGGCATATAGCCATCTTTAAAAAAAAAAAAAATACAAATATTACTGCAGCTTATTGAATCAGTTGTAAAATTTCTCAGACTTGTATGTATCTGCATCTATTTTAAACTGAATGTCCATTGAATTGAGGCAGAAATGTAGCAAAAACTGTTTATATTTTATTTCATGATTTACTGTACTGTATGATGACTGAAGTACAATATCATGGAGTTATATTTTTCTCATTAAAAAGATTACTTTTTTTTTTTTTAAGAGGCTCGAACACATCAGCATTTCAATTCATTTCAATGAGGAAATAGGATCTGAGATACAAGTGAGTTGAGTTCCAAGCATAGTCACAGAAACAAACTTGCATCTCAATGCACCACTGAGTATGATTTGATTTACCTTCAGAAACAGGTATCAAGGAGTCTGTGAGTTCAAACTGGACAGGCAATACAGACACTGGGTCCAAAACGATGGAATCCTCATTAAAGACATCTTGGAACCTCCACTTAGAATATGGATCTTTCTCTGAGCCCATACCCAAATCCTGTGTTGAAAAAAGGTCTGTTTTATTAATACACATTTCTTTTCTTAAATTAAACAAGACCAAACAGCAAAATTGTCTGTTAATTGACCTACGGTTATCATATCAATATCAAAGTACAAAAAAAACTGACAATTTATTTGCTAAAAATTTTGTTTTTCTTGGCATCATGGTGAACGACTGATTAGGATATCTGCCTCACAATTCTGATCTGGCCTGTTTCACAAAGTGAACCCCACCCCAGCCCTGGTGGCGAATAATGGAACTTGTCAGGGATGATTCCTTTATTCCTTTATCCGATCATGACGTACATTTGTTTCTAATTAACCTGTTCAATCTTTGGAATGTTGTTGTTTTTTTTTTATTTAATTTTATTTTTTTAAAAGAATTAATCAGTTTTCTTAGTCTTTTGTGACTCCTGTCCTAACGTTTTGGAAACGTGTTGCAGACATAAAACTAAAAATGAGGGACTTTTTGCAAAGGACGCAATAACATTAATTAGTATGAACATAAAATAATGAATCTTTGTTTTGCATTCAATTGAATAATGATTCAAAATGATCTGTAAATCATTATCTTCTATTTTTATTTACATTTTATGAAACATCCCCCTCCTTGAGCCATCACCTTATTGTGGTGGAGGGATTTGTGTGTCCCAATGATCCTAAGAAGTAAGTTGTCTGGGGCTTCACCCCCCTGGTAGAGTAGCCCATGGCAAAAAGGTCCAAGGTGAGGGACCAAACAAAGCACGGCTCCTTAAACCCCTATGACAAGTACAAAAAAATGGATCAAGGTTCCTGGTTCCTGGGCCTGCAGCCATGGGCCTTGGCCGCGCACAGCCCAAAAGGGTAAAAGGGGTGCCCCTTCCATGGGCTCATCACCAATGAGAGGGGGCACAGGGGTCGGGTGCAGTGTGAGCTGGGCGGTGGCAGAAGAAGTGACGTGGAATGTCACCTCTCTGGCAGGGAAGGAGCCTGAGGTGGTGTGTGAGGTGGAGATGTTCGACAAGTTACAGTGACGCTCGCCTTCACGCACAGCTTGGGCTCTGGTACCAGTTCTTTTCAGAGGACTCCACTCCTCTCTGGAGTTGCCCATGGTGAGCGGCGCTGAGTAGGTGTGGGTATACTTGTTGAAAAGGAGATTCCCCCCCAAACAAGTGGATGAAGTGGCCGGGGAAAAGATAGCCTGGGTGTTCCTCCTAAAGCTACAGTGCTTGCGACCCGACCTCGGATAAGCAGTAGAAGATAGCTGGATGGATGAACTGTCCCATCTTAATTGGAATTGGGATTGTTAAATATCTTCCTTCTTAGATTAAATCAATAAATTGATAAATAAATAGGTGGTCAAGTGGTGCGACTGGTTAGAGCATCTGGCTCACAGTTCTGAGGACGAGGGTTCAAATCCCAGCCCTGCCTGTGTGGAGTTTGCATGTTCTTCCAGTGCCTGCGTGGGTTTTCTTCAGATACTCTGGTTTCCTCCCACATCTCAAAAACATCCATCAATTAGAGTCTCCACTGTAAATTCTCCTTAGGTGTGACTGTGAGTGTGAATGGTTCTTTGTTTTTATGTGCGCCGCAATTGGCTGACAACCAGTTTAGGGTGTTCCCCACCTCCTACTTAAGATAGCTGGGTTGGGCTCCAATGCTCCTGTGACCCTTGTGAGGATAAGGGGCTCAAATAATGGATGGATGAATAAATAAAAACAATGCTAACCTTGTCTGCAAAGCCGTAGTTGTCTGATAATTGGCATTGGTGATAAATGTCCAAGGCGAACCGTGTTGATTTGCAAAGCTCCAAACAGTCCAACAGGAAATCTGTAATCATGTTCATACAGTACATTCATGACAAACAATGAAAATAAACACAGATAACCCTGAAATGTGTTAAGATTGCACATGATAGTGCCAATGCCCTGAATAAATGCAGAACTGGTCTAAGTAAGTATGTTCAAGTTGTATATCTCAACTGAGAAATTGAGTTTGGATGTCTGAGAGGAGGCAAGTTTAAGCTGAGTTCTTGTTCATGGAAGTTACGGAGCGTTTTCACCACATGTGCGTGTAAATTTGCCCAATTTCTTTGCTTTGTTGTTTTAGCCTCCAAGTGAGCGAGGTCCATCTTCATCTACACCTAATGCCGCCTTCAAAGTCTGCCATAATGAATAATATCCTCCATTTTAAAAACTTTAAAGACCAACTTCATAGGTGAATCCCAATAGAGCTTGTGCACGCGAGGTGCCTATTTTCACAGCACCATATTGCCGGTCAAAAAAAGCTGCTCGACAGTGTGGGGGACATGGAACCGGAGCAGTATATTCACAATCCCCGAGACTTGTTGTGCTGTTGGTTGTCACAACAGACGAGACACATATTCAAAGAGATCATTCTCTGGAATACCAGCTGAAAAGACGAGAAAAGATCGATGGATTTCGGCAATTTAACTTGATGGATGATGCCCAACCAAATACACACGACTGTGTAGCGATCACTTCACTTCAGGTAGGAATTATTCCCGAGAAGTATTTACAATGCCAAGCCGGCTAATTTGACAACAATGCGTTAAAAAAAATGACAAGGAGTCGTCTCCAACGTACACGGAAGCGTGTTGCAGCCAGACGTTAATCTTCGGTAAACCTCTCCCCAACAGACTTTTTTTTTCCCTAAAATGCATTGTTCTCAAATGATTCCAAGGCGTATTTAAAAAAAGAAAGGTCACACAGAGGTTTACTAAAGTTCAACGTGTGGCCGCAACCCGCTTCCGTGTACGGGGGCTGAAGCCTATACCAGTGGTTTATTTTCTTTTTTTAAATACGCATTGGACTAAAAATGTTCTCAAATGAGTACAGTGCATATTTAAAAAAAAAAAACTCTGTTACGGAAAAGTTCATCAAAGTTAAACGTGTAGTTGCAACATGCTTCGTGTACGGAGGAGCCAACTCGCTGTCTTTTTTTTTCCCAATCATAGTTAATGAATGTGAGTTTGTGTAAAACCAGGGGTTATTTATTTAAATATTGGTATTTGTATTGAAAAAAATCTGATTGGCTCCATCAAAATGTGGGATTTATTCTTGATTGAGAACCGATCCAGCAACAAAGTATTTGTATGCATCCAAACTTTCTACACTTTCAAATTTTTCTGTGAATATGTCGACGACTTACTCACCAGATCCACGTGTAGATCCAGCTGTCCAAGGGAAGCGGAAGCTGATTAATAGTCCAATTTCTTATCGACGAAAACATCGACTTCGGAATTAAATATGGGTCCTCTATGCCATGTGTCTCTCATTGTATGTATTGCATGTACCTTCATTTATTATCACCTTCTAAATGTTTAACGGTATTGGACAAAACTCTGGGCGTCGTGCTATAAGACGTATTTTCGCGTCATCTCCAACTGACTTAGCATTGAAGAATGGTTTGTTTGACCGGCACTTCCGGCCACTGATGTGATTTGATGATGTAGGTGCACAAGCGCTATATATCCTCCAGGAAATTATTAAGTTGAGTATTTTTTGGGCCATTTTTGAGTTTGAAGTTAGTTCAATTTGTGTTGTGACATAACCTCTTACATTGCTCTGTTGCATAATACATTTAACAGCAACATCTGTAAAAAAAAAAAAAAAAAAAAGGATAGTTGTAGGCTGATTTCCAAGATCAGCTCTTCTCATCGATGTTACGTGTGCTTCACAGTTCTCCTGGGACCAAAACCTCAACACGGAAGAAGACACTGGCTAATCTAATGAGCACAAAAAGTTGCTTTAATACAAGAGAGGATGTCTGCTCCAGAGGTGGGTAGAGTAGCTATATATTGTATGCAAGAGTCCAGTTACTTGATGATAATGTGACTCGGGTAAAAAGTAGTCCTCCAAAAATATTCTGAGATTATTAGTAAAAACTACAATGTGAAACAACTACAAGTAATGCGTAAACAGTGAGTAACGTGATTTTTTTAACCGGAGGCTTGAACATAAAAAATAATAATAATTTTTTTTTTTTTTTTTTACTGCAAGATGTTTTCTCAAGTCAAGTGGACTGAAATATCCAGGTTTGTGCAAACATTGCCTAACAAATACTACATGAAAACTGTTGTTTTTGTTTGTCTAAATGTAAACACAAGTAGCCTACCGTTGCCTTCATGGTAATGAGAACCTTCCCAAAATGGCTGCCACATAAGCGCAACAATCTTATCTAGTGTTAATAACTATGATTGGGAAGCCTAGAGGACATTGTGTCGTTTGATTGATGAACTAGACTTCATATTCAGAAATAACGTCTGTGTGGGAATGATTGATATGTGGAATGGATCTAGTTGCCAGTGTTGAAGGAGTATGAAACAGCCTATGATAATGACAGTGACGCCCACCTCATTCCCAGGAATAACTCATTGGACGTCTACGATTCATTCAAGTGGTGTATTTTGAGTTCAAATGGTGAAAGCGACTGATTTTCAAGTACAAAAAAAAAGCCATATAGCGGGACCTTGAACATGAACCGCAATATAGCCGGGAAACAACATACATCTCTCGACTCAAAAGGTACTTGAAGACAATGCCGTGTGTTTACCCGGGTGGCATATAGTGACAGCCTGGCAAGCGAGGTGGTGGATGACGGCCAGCAGGACTTTCTCGTGGGGCAGCACCATGGGCACGTCCGCCTCCAGCATATGGTACAGTGTCTTGGCGGCGGTGAACAGTACCTTGCCGGTGCCCGTGTTGCAGTGGTGTTCATAGAGCTCGCTAAAGATGAACGCAAAAGGAGACATAGTGGAGACGATGTTGAAAAATAAAGTTTACCACTAGGGGGGCCTACCCGATACACCGGGTACAGCCAATGACTGCCAGTCAAGGACCTAACAATCATAGTAATAGGGGGAGATGGGTTATGGCTTTATGTTGGTGCTTCTGAAGCTGAGCCCACAAGGGCTGGATGGCTACTTGACAATAGGGCGCCAATCTCATGCCCCGCGGCTGCCCCTTGAGTTCTTCTCGGGTGCCTTTATCCAGCCTCAGTTCCACCAAGGGACACCTTCGTACCCTCGGGCTAGGTTGGGCCTGGCTTCATTGTAGGGCTTTCTAGGTTGGGGTTGTCTCTCCTGTGGAGGGAGTGGGCCTGGGGGGGAGGGGTTTGGCTCTGGGGTGGCATTGGTTCCCTGTGACCTCCTCCAGGTAGACTGTTGTTGGGCTGGCAGACTGCCCTGGATCCCTCAGTGTGGGAAGTGTTCCATCTGCCAGGCTGCTCTCAGGTGGACTCTTGGTCTTGATCCAGCCTCAATTGACTGGGTGGAGTCATTAGCCACCACAGTACACATTACAGGCATAAGAATTACAGGACACTTCTGTCAGTCAGTTTGCATCCCAAATGGTGTCACTTCATTTCCATGTGTCTGCAGACATACACCACTTTTTTGCTTGGTGTGGGGTGACTAACTTATTGTGACAAATAATTCATGAATATGCAAATTGCTTGGGTATCCCGTCACTCACACTCAGGTCCAATAGATATGTAGAATTTACATAACCACTCCCACCACCCTTCAGTTATACAGTCAGGTTCATGACCCTTGTCCTGGATGCTTGCTCTCCTCTCCTTGTCCTGTCATGTCTTGTCCTGTCCTTAACAGGAAGCTGCACTACTCCACCATAAAACACTCATATTTCATGTGTTATTGTTCTAGATACGAGGATTTACTTTTCTCATCCCATTTACATTTACTGCTTTGTCTTTTGTTGACATCTTTTCTCAGTCCCATCTAGCAAGATTGTTGTGTTTGACTGATCATCTCTGATTCTAAATAAATATCCATTATAATCCTAAGAAACACGGAGGCATCTTAAGAACTCCACTGTTACTAGGTAACACTATTTGGCAAAAAAGGGAAGTAAGAGTGGAGGAAAAGTGTGCTAGTTCCCATTTTCAAGAACAAAGGTAATTCACAGCATTGTGGGAACTACAGAGGAACAAAGTTGAGAAGCCACACAATGAAGTTATGGGAAAGATTAGTGGTTGCTAGACTCAGGTCAAAAGTCAGTATCTGCGAGCAACAGTATGGTTTCATGCCTAGAAAGAGTACCACAGATGCATTATTTGCCTTGAGGATGCTAGTGGAAAACTACAGAGGAGGTCAGAAGGAGCTACATTGTCTCTTTATGAATCTAGAGAAAGCCTATGACCAAGTACCAAGAGAGGAACTGCATGCGCATGTCTGGTGTGGCTGAGAAATATGTTACAATAGTACAAGCAGAACAGTGGTGAGGGGTGCCATAAGTGTGAGAGGAGAATTTAAGGTGGAGGTGGGACTGGATCAGGGATCAGCAAAGAGAAGGAGAAGAAGTTTCTCCATCTTGGTATACATTTGACTTTTATTTTAGTTAAAAGTGTAAAGAGTTGGCCTAAAGTTGACTTCAATTTTCTATTAAAATTATTAAAAATACTATCGCAGGGAGCAGGAAGGGTGTCAACAGGGGTGTTCTGGAAAATCTCTCATCATACCTGAGGATGGGGAGGGCTTTTTGGACATTGCCTGTCCTCAGAGCTCGCAGGGCCAGGTCGGACCAGAGGTCCTGCTCACTACGCTGTAGCAACCTGCACAGACGATGCAGGCCGGCCTCAGTGGAGGCTGTTGTGGACAAGATGGGACCCTGTGTACGCTCATAGGCCGCAATATGATGCTCCGTGATCTGCTTTTGGATGTTGGGGTCTTTGTAGTTGGTGGGAGTGAGGAAGATATCAAAATGTTCCTGATGAAAACCAAGAATAGTATGATTAATCAAAAAGGGGGGGCTAATATGTGTACTGATAAGTCAACCTAATGTGTGGCATTCACCTGTAGTTGGGCGATGGCCTCGAACATAAGGAGATTACTTTCACACTCCATGATTCTAAAAGAGTCATCTGCAGAAGACATAAAGGCAAGCAAGATTATTACTTTGTTTTTTAACCTACATAACTTTGAGTCTCACATAGTATCGTTGTCAAGCAAAAACTTATATCCAAATTTATTCAATCTCATGTTTTTCACCAATCTAAACCATAGGTCAGTCTCATTGGTGGCTAGATTAGCCCAAAATTTTACTTAAGCAAGAGTACTGTTACTTTCAAATAGTATGACCCAAGCAGAAGAAAGAAGTAGTCCTCCAGATAAATATTTGAAAAAGAAAAAGTACAAAGTAACTGGTGAGGTACCATTTTTGTCATGTTTCACATTAATGAATCACTTTGTAAACTTTCCTCCCGTTTACTGTGTGTTGCAATGCGGTCATGTCCCCTGTGATTGGCTGGCAACAATGTTGGGGTGTACCCTGCCTCCTCCCCGATGACAGTTGGGATTGCATTGAAGACCGCCAACAGTCGCACTCACAATCACACCTAAGGGCAATTTAGAGTGTCCAATTAATGCATGTTTTTGGGATATAGGAGGAAACCGGAGTGCCCGGAGATAACACATGCAGGCACGGGGAGAACATGCAAACTCCACACAGGCGGGGCCGAGATTGAACCCCAGTCCTCAGATCTGTGAGGAGAACGCTTTACAGCTGCGCCACCGTGCCCCCTGTATACATATATATTGATGTACTATATACACACACACAGTACAGACTCTACCAGTCTCTCTGAATCTCTCCTGCAAGCTGCTCCAAGCTATACAGCTGTGCCACTGTTATTTCAGAAATTAGTAAATGTGGTACTTACAATTGCGTATGACGCGCTGGTATTTCAGTGCCTCCACCATCATCTGGGCAATGACCATCTTCTGTTTCTTGTGCTATTACAGAGACACGCAGATTGTCTCAAGTCTTAAAACTCAAGTACAGTACACAAAATGATATAGCGAGGGAACAGTTTTCTATCGTCCATCCATCCATCCACTTTCTGAGCCGCTTATCCTCACAAGGGTCGTGGGATTGCTGGAGCGTATTCCAGCTATCATCGGGGAGTTGGTGGAGTAAACCCTAAAATGGTTGCCAACCAATTGGAGGGCCATAGAGATCACAATCACACCTAAGGACAATTTGCAGTCTCCATTTTATGTTAATGTTTTTGGGATGTGGGAGGAAACCCACGTACCCACGGGAATACGGGGGCGGGATTAGAACCCCGGTCTTTGGAACTGTCAGGCCAACACTCTAACCAGTTACACCACTATGCCGCCTGTGAGGCATGTATTATTCTAAGATGTTTGTACTTCGTGACAGGTCGCAAATAGAAAGGGTTCAGTCTATATTTAATATGCTTAACTCACATCATCAGAGATGTGGTCTTTGTCCTCCAACTTCAGCATTGCCCAAGAAGTGAGATGCTCCATCACGCAGGCAAGGTCTTCTGAGGCCAAACTTTTTAGTATGGAGACACACTCATTGCTCTAGAATTTTTTATTTAATCAAAAAACAAACTGAAGATTGCATGGCCAGGAAACAAAATAAATTACTGCATATTGAAACACTAACCTGGCCTTGGCTAATCAGTGGGATGAGATACAAATAGTAGATATGCGATGTCGGAAGCTTGTACACTTCTGCTAAAGTGAGGGCATCCTGCAGACAATTCGGAGAGTCCCGTTTCAAGATGTATCGAACTGCCGTCTGCAAAACAGAAGGTATCAGTGAAAAGGTGGAAATTAAAATTAATCGAGAGAATCCCCACTATATTGTAGCTTTTTGATCTTTTTTTTTTTTTTTTTTTTTAATGGGGAGGTTGTTGTCCCCTTAGAAGGCAATGCATGGATGATGACTGATATTCCGAGATTAACGTCACCTTCGGCATGGAGTTAAAAATTTCTTTCATTCTGATGTTTGGGCCAGCTAATTGTCTAGTGGACTTCTTTTGTGTGGTGTGAGCATTTCCCTCAGTTATTTTGGGATTTCTCTGTTTTGTTGGATTTGCAGCATTAATCTTTTATCTTCTTTTGAGATGTTTTCTGTGATTGTCGTATTTTATCTTGGATTTTTTTTTTTTTTTGCCATTCTGTTCTGTCACAGCATTTTTCTTTTCATCTTAAGTTTTTTACCGTTGTTTTGTGTGAATGTGGATTTCGTCATAAATCATTCATGCTATGCAGTATAAAGCCTTTTGCTGTGCATTTTCCACTATCGGCCACCATAGCTTTATCTATTTTCTGATTTTTTAAATGTTACAAAGTGAAAAAATAATCCAAAGGTACAAAGATCTTGCCAAATGGAAAAGTAATAGCTTTGTTTTATAGTGGACAATGTGAACTTTTTGGTTTGTTTTTTTTGTAATGGTATTGCATTACTAACAGAGACACAGTGTGTGCGTGTGCGTGGTGGGGTTACAGCTGCCCTTTGCAACACAGCAGGTGATGTGTGGTCATTACAGCAGACAGTTTAGATCACATAGGCTATTAGGCTCCGGGTCCTGACCCAAAAGTAGTCTCATGGACCAAAACCATTGGCAAAAAAAAAAAGGTTATGATTCAAGACATACAGTACAGGGCGCTTCTATTTTAAGCAGTGCAGAGATTTTACAGTAGTGACAAACCCTACCGACCAATCACGTGAGTTTAGCCTCCTCAAATTATTCAATGATAAAAGGATGTGGAAAGTAAAAAACTAAATATCTTTTGTATATGTTGTTTTTTATTGCAAAATTTTCAACTGTTGCAAGTTGGAAATGGAATGTATCCCCCGCAATTAAAAGAGGTTCAGTGTATTTTACCATAATTTGACTTGAACTCAAGAGGTTATAACTGCGGATCCCGTGGGCACGCAGAAGTTTTCGGATTTCCATCAGATGATAGCTCTCCTTTAAAAGTTCCTGCCTGTGTTAAAGGCCATAAATCAAACAGTGATGGTTTTTAAGACGATTAAACGACTGCTTGGGAGAGTAGCGATGACATACTTGGGTCCTTCCATCTCCAGGTATTGCTGAACCAGCTCCTCCACCACTTTGCTCCAGGGGAAGACAGCTTTCTGCATGATCTCCAGCACCGCGTCTACCATTAGCTGCAGGGAATTTCATGTTTCACTGGTGAAAATGTCAATGCAAGCAACGCATTTCTTGTGTAATGTGACTGACATCCATATCTGTCATGCATCCCAGCACTGCCACTGCTTTGGCTTCCCATGCTGTGAAAAGTGTTGTGGTTTGGGAGCTGCAACGTTCTAGCATATCCTGGTTTAAAAAAAATAAAAATAAAAAAAATCATGATTTATTGTCACTTCACATCAGGCTGAACTGTGCTTGTGTTTTTCTTTTTACCTTAATGTACTGTAGAAGGAGCTGATCCAAAAGAATGTCATGCTCCTTAGAATAAGGCAGAACGTTGTTTTCCACAGTGGCGGAGATCAGCTCTGGAGCCGCCACTTTATCCAGCATAAGGAATGCTACACTGCGTATCTTTCCCTAATAGTTACATCCCAAAAAGTTGCAACTTTGAACAAGAAAAAACTTTTTTTTACAGGTATGAAGTAGAAAAGCTTAGCTGTACTATGTAAACTTTCAACAGCTGTGTGTAACTACTACTACAAATGTCATAGAATTGTACCAGTTAACAACGACTGCTTCACTGGTAATAGTAGTAGCAACACAAATGTGAACTATTGCCCACTTTTGCATCAATAGGAAAAGTTGTATTCCATAGTTGTCTTACTGGTGGATAGAAAAGTCAGAAATGTTACCGGTGCATTCTAATTGTTCTAACAATGCACTGAACTGTTTCACTTGTGAGAACACTGAGAGCACCAGTACAGAAACCTGAATATAGATATCAAGGATACAAAATAAATGCTAGAAAGGCTTCCCTTTCCTCTATCCTCCATTACGGCACTAAGTGCTCTCATGGTGGCAGCCAACTGCCACCTCAGGTATGTGAGGAGTATTGGTCAATCAAACACAAACCTTCTCAAAGAGAGACAGGGAAGGTCTGCAGTTGTATTTGGTGTGAAGGTCCAGCAGCTGACGCAAGTTGGACACCAGGGTCCTTAGATTCTCTACTTCTTCTGAAATGCAATTGTCATCCTGAGAAAGAAGACAAAGAGCAGATGACGTGAAGATTTAGAAGCCCAAAAAAGTGTGGCTCATTTTCTTTATTCTGGCCCACCAAATCTGTAGATTTTTTTATTTATCCGTTTTCCACAATATTGAACTAAAATGTGTTTATTCAGGAGGCACGGTAGACGACTGTTTCGCACATCTCCCTCACAATACTGAGGACCTGGCTTTAAATCCGGCCTTGCCTGCGTGGAGTTTGCATTTTCTCCCCATGCCTGTGTGGGTTTTCTCCAGGCACTCCGGTTTCCTCCCACATGGTAAGTAAATGATGGCTCTAAATTGCCTGTGGGTGTGAATGTGCAACTAATTGGTTGTTTCAATGTGCCCTGCGATTAGCTCGAGACCAGTTCAGGTTGTACCCAGACTCTCGCCCAGAGTCAGCTGGGATAGACCCCAGCATGCCAAAGACCCTGGCGAAGACTAGTGGTACAGAAGATGCATTAATGAATGAATGTTTACTAATGTGCTAATGTACTTACAGTTCTGAGGACCCGGGTGACATGTCGACATGCTCGAGTATAATATCACGCAGCCCCAGTACTGACATTTAACATTTTTTCTTTATTTTCTTAAAAGGTGTTTTTCCCACCTCATTGACAAATGACTTGCCCCATCTGTCTATTTTAAAGATAAAAATTGTCCCTCAGAGCAAATGTGTGCTGACCCCTATAGGCACTAGGTTAGTGTGTTAAAATAAAACAAAAACTTACAGATTTCATCCATGACCATAAAGATGGCAGTCCAAGCTCTGCCAAGGCAAGCCCGTTCAGTGGCCAGGCGCCCTGGAAAAACGCATTAGGTTACCAACTTCTAGATTGAATATGCAGGGGAAAAAAACTTTCCCTCTACCTTCTCCATCAGCTCCAGATTGCGTGCCCTCTGCTCAATCCATCTTGCCAGGATTCTCTGAAGGCAAGTAAAAACATTTAAGCACTATTTTTTTTTTCTGGTCAATGTAAGTGGCTGTATGCTAACTGTACTACCTGTCCTGGTGGATATACTTTCCGAACAAAAGGAATAAACACTGTCCTAAACCAGGGACAAAGGTCTTGGGATGGCAGATCCTCTGGAATGGCATCCAAGACGGCCTCCAGGCTGCTTTCATCAAAGCTGCCTGCAATCTGGCCCTTTAATAAGAAATCACCACAAATCACATCTCACTCATCCTTCACTTGTTTGATGTGCGTCCCGCATCCGGATCCATAAATATTGACAAGGATGCAAGTACCATCTATCTGCGGTATGGCTTTGTACTCTGGTGTGGTGCTGGAAATTCAGAATAAGAATATTTTTCTCTTTTTAGGTGTCGGGGGGAACAGGATTTGAGTGCAACTAATTTCTTCAAATATGCCCCCTATTTCTGACTGGTTCAGTAAAAAATAAATAAATATAAAAATCAATTAGAAAGTGCGTACAGGTGTCAAATCATTTGAAAAAATTAAAACATTTTTTATTTAAAAAGTTACTTTTTACTGCTGCAATTTTATCCACCAAAATATACAACTCTTCGCTGTAAAATAAACGATTCTCTCATCTAAACTGTGCAACTTTAAAATTGTAACTATATGATTTTCTTAGAAAATATACAACTTTATTCTTGTAAGAGTAACATTTTTTAAATTATATTACTTTTACATAGAAATATAGGCCTTTGTGCCAAGATTACAACTTTTTTCTCAAAAACTAATCAGACTATCTTTTCCAAAATATTACTTAACGTGCATTAGATTCAGACTTTTTTCCCTTAAAAATAATACGTTTCCTGCTATACTTTGTTTTAATCGAAATAAGACTTTTTGTCTTGAAAATATGCAAGTTTATTCTCCTAAAATGAAAACGGTTTAAAAATGTAATAACTTTTCCCCTGAAAATGGACAACATTTGTACTCAAAATATTTTATTTTAAAATATATATCCTTACTTGTATAATTACAAGTTTTGTCACCAAAAAATTAGAGACAATTTAAAGGTACAGGCACGCAAATGAAACCAGTGTGGGTATCATAAAGCTCCATTGTCATGCCTATAAACATTCTAAAATAGATATTGTAATGAAAAATACATATAACATTATTCACTTCAATGTCTATACGAAAAAATAAATATGAGCAGAGAGCGTGACATCCATGCGCAAAGTTGTGGAAGTCTCATTCAACATCCAAGTGGTCGCCATATTCCCTGCAACGTCATCAGTGGATGTTACACCGGGACATTCGCCATTGAAAAAACGAGTGGCAACTTGCTATGGAACACGGAAGCTCTTTTCACATCAAATCACATCTCACAATCGAGTGAAATGACCTGGGCAATATTATCCCATCATTTCGAGGCATATTTTGATGATACGCGGATCACTTCTAACTAACAGTATGTAGTATGTAACCGGCAGTATGTAGTGTCCTCAGGAGGACCCATGCCTGGCCGGAGGGAGAGCTCCTTTCTCCTCCCGCACGCAGCCAAGCTGTCGCCGGCAAGCAAGCTATCGCTGGCGGGTGAGCCGTGGCGAGAAGCCGACGCGAAAGTCGTTGTCGGCGAGTCGACATGCGAAGTGGGGTGCCCAGACACTGCTGGCCATTGGGGGGAGAGCCCGGCCAAACCACCTCCCTGCCCGATTCAGCTCCGTGTAGGGGCTAACGCTGGGCCCGGCCTTGTTGTGATCCACAAGACCGGCTCGGCCTTGTCGACAAGGCTGGTGGCGATCCACAAGGCGTGCAAAGGCCGTGCGGAGGCCATCCTTCAGCGGCTGCTGTGCAGAAACTGTCCGACGCACATCGACGCACTTAGCACCCCTGACTTTCTGATGCGGAACTTTTGTTATGTTATGGGAGGATTACGTCCTTCCCCCTGCCAACTACTTTTTTTTAGTAGCTCTATACACACCAACCTGTCATTTGGAACCCACAAAGCTCTCGTCATTTGCACCTGTGCAATCCATTTTTCATGACGAACCGGGTCTTTTTCAAAAGTATGAAGAGTAAATCCATTTTCCAAAGTGTTCAAATAATATCCAGCAATAAAACGAGACGGCATTTTGGTTAACAAGAAGGAACAACGAGCTACCTTCCAGCAGGTAAAACTAATAGAAACAAACGAGTCCACTTGAGGGTGGTCCTGCCATGTACATCACTTCCTGCTTCTTCTCGAAAACAAATCCTTCGAGAGCATATTCACGGCGGGAGTTACAAAAAGCCGTATTTATCAAAATCCTGTTTTGTGGTGAAAAAAAACGGATGGATCCATTCCTGCTATCTTTTTTCATTAATACTACATACTAAAAATCATGCATTTCATGACAGTGGACCTTTAAGACACTACAGTATATAAAAAATATTCAATCACTTTTTCTCATAAAATTACATGTTCAATATCAATAGGCCTTGTGAAAAATGTAATACATTTTTCTTGAAAACCTTTTCTTCAAAATATGTTTTTCCTTGAAATGCAACTTCTCGCCAAAATATCTAACTCTATTCATGTAAAACTCAGACTGTTTCTAAAAATTGTACAACTTTTGACACCTCCTTTTAAAAACATTTTTTAAACTGCAAGATTTTCATTCAAATGAATTTTTTTTTGTCAAAACTCTTCAAAATCAATACTGGTAAAATTGTGACTTTTCTTCAATAATTTGAGGCCATCTAGAAACTACCGATTTTAACAATTTTTTCTTCTTGAAACTCAAAATGTTTTTCCCCCCTCAAAATGACACATTCCTGGAGGTGGTCTTTTATTTACCTCATATTTTAGCCAGAGAAGTTGAGCCCCCCACAGGTCTCCATCTCTCATGTGGGTCAGAATATCTCCGAATATGTCCGTACTGTTCAGGAACTCAATCCAGGCAATGCCGCTGTGTGTAATAGAAACGTATCACAATCACTGCAAATATACTGTACCTCAATGTGGAAGATTTTGCTTCAAAGTGCAAGAGTGTACTTGAATTTTTCGTGGCCATGAAGGCTGCAAAACGTTGCCAGTCTGGCTAGAGCCTCGTAGATCTGCAAGGATGAAAACCGCGTGGCAACGTAGTTCAGCATCTTCTCCGCTGTCTCAAAGGTTGGCCACGGAGCCTTGAGGCAGTAATCCACCACGTACTCCTTATCCTGGATCAGGGGTAAACAGCAGTGGGAGTAGATTTTTTTTCAGCTATCTGTAGTATACATGAGGATTACTTTTTCTGTTTACTCCCTAATTCCTACATTTGAACACTTATACTTTCCATTGCAATGTTGTTGCTCATCGTCTCTTAATTGGAAAATACCAGGAGCATTTTGCATGAATTTTATCTACTTTTTCTCGACTCAATAATACTCACAGCAATCTTCATAAGGTTGATTCTGGCCTCCTCCGCGAGCTCAGACCACACGTCTTGTCCGTACCCGTCCACTGACGCCGAGGCTAGTTTCTCCAGCACGAAGTCCAGTTTCACCTTATAAACCAGCTGAACAAAAAGCAGCATTTTTAGGAGGTTGTAATTTCAGCAGTGTTTCCACATAGTTTACATTTACAAAAAAAAACCAACAAAAAAGATTGTCACATCACATCACCAGATGAGAAACTGACACAAAGTGGATAGATAGGTTAATTGTTCTGCCTATTACTGTACTTTGCTGGCATGAAGACAAAAACATACATATACATTATTAGTATGTACATCTTTATCAAATCAATTAAATGAAATTGGTGAGATTTCCATGGCACAACAACTTGGGAATCACTGGGTTAGAGTCCCCCTCCCATTATTAGAATATTTTGACTCAATACAAGAAGTATAGCAGTAACTCGACTTACAAATTGAATTATTTCTTTGATGTTATAACTCATTTTACTCATATCAAATTAATTTTTCCCATTGAGATTTTTTTGAAATGCCATTAATATGTTCCAGCATCACCAAAACAGCACATTTTTCTTGTTTTTTTTTTTAATAAATAAAAATATCAGTATTGGACAAAAATAAGATAATTCAAAGAAACTGGTTCTAAAAAGTGTGATTACTGTAGATAATGTTTTCATTCATTTCATTCAATTCGCCCAACGAATGTACTCATTTTGAGTACATGTTCTTGACAGTTTGTCCTTTTAAATAAATGGTTAATGGTGCATAGGTGAGTGTGGCTCTCCTTTCCCACCTTTGAGGGTACAACAGCACCTAACATTTTTGCCATTGTTTTCCCACCTCATTCGACTATTTGAAGCTTGCTCGTAACAAAGCAAAAAATAAATAAATACATTTATCAAGTGACAGCTAATAACTCAGAAAACATGAAAGGAATAACTGTTAACAGAAGTTGGAGGATACAGGTCCAAATTTAGTAGAGGTTGTACAAAATGATTAATGTTCGACGCAAGCGCGCTTAAAAACAGTTAAAATGACCCTAACTACATAACATAACTATAAGCAACTATATTACTCTCTTTTCCTACATGGATTCTTGACATTTTTTGTGTTTACTCATGATACAATCCTATGCATATAGCTCCCACTTACATGCCATATCACTGTCATTATGGTGAAAAAAAAAAACATTAGATGTGCAGACCAAGGAGAAAAAAAAAAATAAAAAATGACCAAAGATGACGCCTTCCAATCATGTTTTCATGAAGATGAATACACCTCCAAAATTGCGGGAGTTTTTGATTGTCATTTAGCTTTCGAGATGGAGAAAGCAAACATATCATACCTCTAAATCCAGCTCAAATAGGGCAGCAAACTTTTCTGCCTCTTCAAATCTTTGTTTGTAAAGAAGTCTGCTCAGCCTGGCGGGAGAAGATCAAAGTGAGCACCACTGAAATTATTCAACGATAAATTAAGGCATGGCAGTAAAAAAATGACCTACGTACTTGTTCTCTGGCAAAGTCTCCGTCAGGCATCGGATAACAAGGGAGGAAACGCATTCTCTTCTACTGCTGCAGCCACAGTGAAAGAAACATTCAGTATGAAGTAGCACTGACCAAAAGGATTGGCCAGTAAATAGCATGCGAGTCAATATTACCTTTCTGATGTAGTATGAATCGCCTCCACAAAATAAATGGTGTCCTGAAAAAGAAGGTGAAACTTATGAACATGTGCAGGTATGTACAGTAAGTCTTTTTTGGTAAGCCATACGCCAAAACGAAGAGGAGACAAAAACAAGAGAACATACACAGTAAGTTTAACGAAGAGGATAAGACTCCAGCCTTGACTCAATATTTTTGTTTAGTGTGACCATACCCACAGTCATTTATTTAAAAAAAAAACATTTGTTTTGCTTTACAGTGGTGAATTTCTGTTAAACCATTTATGACCATTAAGAATGTTAAAATAGGGTATCCGCATTTTTAAGGAAGGCCACTTTAACCAAATTCTAAACTTTTAATTCCCTAATATTAAACTTTCATTTATAATTGAATAAATTACAAACAAGAAATTTACATTTTAGAAATGTAAATTCATAAATAATAAATCACATTAAATATGTAAGAAAAATATTTAACGATAGTTAAACAATTAAGTAAAATATTTAATTTCAATTAACTAATAAATAGTAGGTGAGGAATGAATATTTTAAATTAACTCAAGAATTAAAAGCATTTATTTGTATATATGTACAGTACAACCTTGGTTCTCGACCACAATCCGTTCCAGAAGGCAGTTTGAGTTAGTTTTGCGTGCGTTGTTATTTCTGGCTTTTCTCGGGGCGTTCGAGTACTGGATTTTTTTTTTTTTTTTTAAATAAGAAGCAAAAAAAAAAAAAAAATCTCAAAGTTTTCATTCAAAATCTGATTTGTACGAGAATGGGGAAGTTTGAGAATCGAGTATTCACTCTGTATGATTGATTATTCATGTACTCTACTTGTAAAAAAATCTATACTTTAAAATTAAATACATAATATGGTTTAGAAAAATTAATTCAAATGGAGAATTATTTCCTATGGGAAAACAGTCACAAAATTGTGATCCACTGTAGCAAGTGCAGACTTCTCACCATGCTTATTTTTGTCTGGACAAGACAGGACACTGAGAAGACATCCAGGCAGTAGCAAATAGACATAGAGGGCAAACATCGGATCCGTAGTGAGTTAGTCTAAAAAAATAAAATACATTTTGAAGTTGAGGACTCCGAGTAGCATGAAGGATTGAACGTTAAATTGATGCTGCTACCTGATTGTTGTCTTGTTTTTCCAGTGTGATCATCTTCACGCCATCCTCCGGTCGACTGGAATCAACAGTGCTGAGTTAACCAGGCTACATAAAATGTACTCTAATCTATACAAGTGAACCTAATTTGACATTTCTATAAACCTTTGAAAGTGCATGTCCACCCGTACAATGCTCAATACATTTTACACAACTTACTTCTCTCTAATATGAAGCAAACTTCACAACTGGCGTTTGATCAATGAAAATTTCCAAGGACGTCCAGTTTTGTGCCTTTCTGTGACCCCTCCAGACACTCTAGATTTCTGTTATAACCTGCTGGTCACATAAAATGCCGTGATACCTCCCTCTAAGAACATCTCTTGTGAAGCTTTGTTTGTATCACTGAGTGCCATCAGCAAGTTGTAATAGATACAAAGAGACAAAAGGAGTCACAGAAAGGCAAAACATTATATTAATGTTGCCATTCAGCTTCTTGCTAGAGAACAGCAAGTTCTGCAAAAATCATTGAAACACTGAACATATGTTCAAAGTTCAAATTAATTTCACCTATAAACGTTCAAATTAAGTTCACCTATAAAGGTTACAGTAGAATCATCCTGAAATTTCACCCAAAGCCCAATATCCCAAACTCTTGTTTCCTTTGTACCATGAATTTTAAAGCAACATGAATCCCACTTACCTGCCCACCAAGGCCGGTGAGCTGTATTCAGTGATTAATTCAAAGTCGAGAAGCGTAACATTCGGCCAGACGTGAGTCATGATCATGAAATGCAAGTCCCAAAGACTCAGAACTTGCTGGAGGACATAAAGTAATAGATTAAAAAATAAAAAGGCTGTGTAAGTCCCTGTAAAATAAAAAGATTCAGTATACCGGTACATCTAAATTTGACACATTACAGAAAAGAGTATTGATAACCCTGCCAAATTTGAATCAAAGAAAAACGAAATTATCTATCCATCCATTTTCTGAGCCCCTTATCCTCACAAGAGTCGCATGAGTGGTGAAGCCTATCCCAGCTATCTTTGGGCAGGAGGTGAGGTACGCTGAAATTGTTTCTAGCCAATCTAGCCACATATTAACAAACAACTATTCAGACTCACATTCACACCTACAGTATGTGAAATTTAGAGTTGGTCAATCAACCTATCATGCACGTTTGGCAGATGTGAGAGGAAACCCGAGTGCCTTGGAAACCCAATAGAGGCACAGGGAGAACATGCAAACTCCACAGAGGCAGGCCCGGGTTTGAACCCCGGTTCTCAGAACTGTGAGACAGATGCTCTAACCAAAATGATTCAACACTGCAAACAAGCAAGCAGAGAGGATTGTGGATGACGCAGTCAACATGGGGCTGCACTTTGAATCACCAGGAACACCTCAATGGAAAGGGAGCTACACGAGGATCCTGCTCGTGGACTTCAACTAACCATCATTTCCAAACTCCTCTCTTCCAAGCTTCTCCAGATCAGTATCTCGCCTGCCATCTGCCACCCTGATTGGCAGGACACATCAGGTGAGGCTGTGAGACACCACCTCATCCATACCCACCATTAGTAACGGGGCACCCCAAGGATTTGTCCTTTCTCCACTGCTCTTCTCTCTCTACACGACTGACTGCACCTCAGCACACCCGGCTGTCAAACTGCTGAAGTTTCCAGATGTCGGTATCGGCATGGGGCTCTTCAAAGGCACTGACAAGTCTGCATATGGACAGGAAGTGTAGCGGCTCGAGTTGTGGTGCAGCCATCATCTGGAGCTGAACATGCTCAAGGCTGAAGAGCTGATCGTGGACTTCAGTAAGCATCTCTTCACCGCAGCTGCCCCTTGTTAACCGTGGAGAACTTTAAATTTGTGGAAATTCGTTTCTCACGACATGAAGTGGGAGAACAATATCAACTCCATGGCCCTGCAGAGGATCTGCTTCCACAGGTGATGAGGTACTGCTACGCACCAGTCATCCAATCGGTCCTGTGCCTATCCATCACAGTTTGGATAGGTGCCAACACAAAAAAGAACAAACTCCAACTATAACCGGCAATCTGGACTGATGGAAAATTGGTCTGTACCCCCCTACTCACCCTTGAGGACTTGCACTCTGCCAGAATTAAAACAAGAGGATGCAAAATCCTCTTGGATCCTCCACATCCTGATGACTCCTTATTGCAGCCCCTTCCCCTCTATCAATGCAAACTAAAACAAGCAGACATTCCACGAGCTTCTTCCTAGAGGACTCAGTATCATTTGCACAACTGTAATGTATCAGCAATACCACATGACTGGGAACCTTTTATTGCCAAGTGACTCTCTGTAGTGTGTTTTTATGTTTTGATGTCTCAAAAATATTTGGTTGTCAACTGTCATACTAGAGTGGCTTCAACTAGCGGAGGCAAATTCCTTGTGTGTTTTTGACATACTTTGCAAATAGAGAGGATTCTGCTGTGCACGCACTCAAAGGCAACAACGAGCGACTCTAAGGCAGCCACACGAGCGGACATTGAGACTAATTTGGTGATGAACGGCATTTTGCATTGTGTGTGAGCATTAAAATGGAAGACTTGCATAAAAGATAATGTGGTGCTCTATTTAAATATACCAATTTGCTTTATGTGTAGTTTTATGCTAAACTTCAACTGTGAGTGTAAATAGACAGCTTGAAACCTCTCCTCTGAACAATTGTTGACCATTTTCCAAACTGTTCATTAGAGTGAAGTTTACTTACATAATTAAAGTACAGAACGGAAGTCAAGACAAAAAAAAATTAAAAAATTAAAAACTTGTACATCAGGTCACTTGTAAGTCAGGGTACCACTATACATGGTTGTGTAATTTCTTTCAAATGGATGGATGACAACGCACTTTCAGAGACTGAAATATTTGTACTGTATATCAGAAATTTAAACATGAAGCTACAACCATTTGCATGAGATGCAGCAACGAGTGAACTCACCTCCGTGTCAAGAACATACATAAGATTTTCCATTACCACCATCTTCTTAACACCTTTAAAGCCCAAAAACAGAATGAATAATTTTATTTGGAGATCAACAAATATTTACATGTAGAAGCTAACAGCTGTTGCACATTGGTAGAATGTCCATGTTTCTTATAAATATTGGACTTCTCACCTGATATTAAACCTTTGTCCAAGGATTGAGCAAGACACATCTTGGAGTGATGAGGGTCCATGGTCCAGTGAGTGACTGCATGTTGCCCATCTCCCTGTTGTTGAATTCCATGTGATATAATGCTTACAAACACACAATTGCTGTGGGCATTTAATGACTGCTGTGGTCATTTTATCAAGAAACTACATTTTTCATGTCATCATACTGATAAAATGTGTGTGTTGCAAATGTTGGATCTCAGTGTGCATATAAGAGAAGAGAATTTAAGACCTATACGATCGCGAAAATACGATGAAAAAAAAAAGGACAACAAAATCTGCAAGTATGCAGGGCCACGAACAGTGATGTATTAGTGATATATTAATATATATAAATATAATACAATCAGCAAATTACTACCTTTGATAAATGACTTACATATTTAAGAAATAAACAGCATAGATGTTTTGTACATGCAATAATGTATCAACAATAAATGAAAAAAATTAATGCAATACAATAAATCCAATATTTATTGTAAAACTACAATGTTAAACCTTATTTATGTTCATTAAGTTGCAGGAATAAATGTTTTCCCCAAATATCTTCACACTGCAAATTATTTACAATTCCATTGGATTGGTATGTACATTTTTTATTTTTACAAATGTACAGTATTAGATTTGCAATAATTAACTATAAATAAAAAAACAAATGAAATATTGTTTGTGAATATATAGAAGATATAGGCACTACAACAGTAAATCATCAGAGGTAACAACATTAAAACATAAGCATTATTGAGTGTATCGCAAATATATAAAGGTGCACTCACCCCTATCAATAAATGGATTTCATTGGCCAAATTGAATGTGACTGCATTGCTGCATCCTTCTTTGTGGGACATCTCGGTAGAGGTGAAATCTATCTTGATGATACTCTGAAGCTGCATTCAGCACAAAAAGTCTTTTCTTTTTTCTTTCAAGTGATCATGCCATCACGTAATGAAAAAAAACCCCAATTCTTACCTCTTTCAAAGCAACCATGTCCATACTTTCAACGGCTTGGACAAAAAGGAAAAAAATAATCTTAATTTTGATTAAATTGATGTTTGAGATGATAAACACAGGTGTGTATACCTATTTTGATCTTTGCCAAATTCAGGTTGGTGATGTGGAAGAAACCCTCCTTTATAGCCAGAAACACATGGTACAGGCCTGTAAAAAAAACAAAGAAAAAAACCCCACCCAAGTCCAAAATTTTCTTGATTTTGTAGCAACACTGTACATACATGCACACACATATTTACACACATACACGCACCTGCACACAAACACGGCAGATGATTTAATTTCCATATACTATATTTCCAAGGCTTTGGGGCTCCAGTGAACAACTGTCAGCGCCATTATCCACAAATGCAGAAAATTGGGAACAGTGGCAAACGTTCCCAGGAATGGATGACCAACTAAAATTATCCCAAGAGTGCAACGATGACTCGTCCAAGTGGTCAAAAACAACCTCGAAGAACAGCTCCTTGCGGACCTAAGTTAAAGTGCCATTGACACATAAAGCATGATTTTTAGTATTTTTTAAATTTTGAAAAAAAAAAGGCAGCCGGAATGGACCCATCCATTTGTTCACCACACGTCATTAGGTTGTCATATATGGATTTTTGTATCACCCGCCATGAAAATCCTATCGAGGCATTCATTTTGGAGAAGCAGCAGGAAGTGACATTTTTTCCAGATGCCCACTCACAGCTTTGCGTGTATATACCAGTTTTAACGGCGGGAAAGTAGCTGTTTTTTCCTGCGTGTTAACCAAAATGCCGTCTCGTTGTATTGCTGGATATTGCCTGAACACTCAGGAGGATGGAGTCACTCTTCACACAAAAAACCCAGTTCATCATGAAAAATGGATTGCAGAGGTGGAACGGACGAGAGGTTCGTGAGTTCCAAATGATAGCTAGGTGTGTATAGATATATTAAAAAAAATATTAGTTGAGGGGGACCAATTTGTCTCATAGTTTATAGCATGTGTCATGCCATGTCTTGTCATTATCCAAGCCGCTTATCCTCACAAGGGTTGCGGGAAAGCTGGAGCCTATCCCAGCTCGCTTCGGGCGAAAGGCGGACAACACCCCGAACTTGTCGCCAGTCAGTCGCAGGGCAGATGCCTACACCATCATTGAGCGGGAATCGACCCCACGCTCCCCGCCCCAAAGGCAGGCGTGTGTACCACTACACCATCAGTGACTCCAGTTCATAGCTTATGTCACGTGTGAATTTAGAACAAATCCCTTTGGTCAAACTGGCAACATATAACAAAACACTTGTATTGCATTTAAGACAATTTAATCACACACACAATACAATACAACACAAAACTATAAAATAGAAGTACGAAGACACTTTAGTGGTGTGTAACACGAGCTAACTAGCTAACCAGACGTATAGTCACCAAACTTGAACAACTTGCCTAATAGGAGCACGATGAATAAAAAGCTCCGTCGGCATCCGACAACATAATCCTTCTCTCAGAACGTAACAAAAGATCCGCGTCATTATAATTTCATAAAGTACAGTAAGTCGGGGGTGCTAAATGTGTTGTCGTTGCTCGCCGGCAGCGTTCTCGTTGCTCACTGGCGGCTTTGTTCATCGCAGCCGTGAAGGTGGATCTGGCGGGGAGGTGGTTTGGCCACTTGCGGGAAGAGAAAGGATCCCCCCCTACCCCCCACCCCACCGGCCACTGGTGTCTGGGCACATGGGTTCTGAGTATATACATAATGTCATACATATTGTCGGGGAGTCTGTTGTTCGTTAGAAGTGATCCGCATATCATCTAAATATGGCTCGAAACGATAGGGTAATATTGCCCCAGTCACTTTTCTTCGAAAATAGCTTCCGTGTCAGAAGGGGCATCAGAACAATCTAAAAAACTCTGTTTGTCTCCCATAACAGGTGGCACAGCGTCTTCTCAATGGCAACTACCCCAGTGTGACAGCTGTAAATGACATTGCAAGCAATATGGCTGCCACTGGGATGTCGAGTGAGACTTCGGAACTTTGCGCATGACTGACAACTCTCCGCCCATTTTTTGTTTCGTATAGACATTGAAGTGAATAATATTATATGTAGTTTTCATAATAATATCTATTTTAAAATGTATATAGGTATGTCGGTGGTGGCGCTTTAAGGTTAGCTTTCATGACTCTACCATAAGAAAGAAAGGAGCCAAAAATGGCATGCATGGAAGAGTTGCCAGGCAAAAACATCATTTGAGAAAAAGAACATTATGCCAACAGTGAAGCATGGTGGTGGGAGTGTGATGGTCTGCGGCTGCTTTTCTACCTCAGGACCAGGACAACTCGCTGTGATTAAAGGAACAATGAATTCTGCTGAGTACCAGAAAATCTTGAAGGAGAATGTCCAGCAATCGATTTGTGCCCTCTAACTCGAGCACTCTTGGTACATGCAGCAGGACAATGATTCAAAACACACCAGCAAGTCAACCTCTAAATGGCTCAAAAAAAACCTAAATTAAGGTTTCTGAAATGCCAAGTCAAAGTCTGGATTTAAATTCAGTTGAGATGCTGCGGTGATCATTTTAAACGAGCAGTTAATCCTAGAAAACAATTCAATATGGCTGAGTTGAAACAATTTAAGCAAGTGGTAAACTTTCATAGGCTGCAAAAAAAAAATCTGGTGTGCATACACTTTTTGTCCCCAGTCAACTTTTGAAGCACTGAGCTCACGATATGATATACTTTGTTGAATAACTATTTTGTGTTCTATCCCATAGTTGCTTTTTACCTTGTGATGCCTTGTTCTCCTCTGTGATAACACTGCAATATGTTTTCTTGTCGCCGCTGCCTGATTGGGCGACCAAAGCCTGAAAGTCCGTAAATGCAACAGTTCATTAAAAGCACTCAAGATTGTGTATTTTTTTTTTCCAAATTTAAAACCGTTCCAAGGTGTTTAAATTTTGTTAAATTTCAACCTAGGTATAAGAGGAATAGCTATTTTTGCACTTTTTCTAAAATCAGTCATCAATTCATCAGCAAACCACTGACTGACACTTGCTAATTACTCTAGCGGCTCTGGGCATGTGACACTTAAAGCAGACACATCAACAAAAACAAATACCACATCCCACCCATGTTGAAAACGATGTTGAAGATTTGAGGGTGTGATGTACATTAGAGGATAATGCTAATCTGTGCAAATACGATTTTAGTTGGTTGTGTAAAGCCAACGATTTGTATACAAGCTATTGTTACGTCATTTTTTTCACATTATGTCCCGCTTCAATTCACAAAATGCAACAGTGTGGAAATGGAAAAAGTCATACTTTAGTGAGGAGGATTCTCTTGTCCGGAACAAAGATCAAGTGCAGGTTGCCATTTCTTTCACCCACCAGCACAAACTGTCCCTCCAGACACACGCTGATGGCATCCACATCACTTTCTAGGGAACAGAAAAAAAACTCCTACCTATTTTATGTGAATGCAAATGCACCTGAAGAAATTGATTACTAAAATGTGCTCTTATTAAGCATTCTTGGGACTCGAATGAATCTAAGTTAACAGTATTAATAGTATTACTGACTGCACAGACTTATCATGGAAGAATTTTAAGCCTTCACAATACAATAACAGCTTCAAAACAAAATAGCAGAACAAAATGACATGGCAGTCTCCGTGTGCATGTCATGTTTGTGTCCGAAACATAGAGCTGATGGGATTTGTAAAGTTTATACCAAAGTTAAGCAGCAATAGGATGGTTTGGTAGCTCTGGTCAAAGAGGACAACTGTTTTGTCGGCGACAAGAATACTCCAACTGGGGCCATTGATGGAGTAGAGGTGAGGGTCGGACTCCACCTGGGAGGGAAAATAAGTTATTGGTGCCTTCATTGGCTTAACGAAAGATTAATTGTCTCACCAGTGGAACAATAAAGAACAAATTGTTTAATACAATACAAGAGATGGCAGCAAGCCCTATTTTTGTCCAAATTAAAATGATCAAGGTCACCAACTCAATCACCATAGTTCATTGACACATTGATGCCACAATATGACAATAAAATAATTAATCAATCGCTTTGACCTGAGCATAACCTGTAACCTCAGTTTTTTTCAGACGCTATTAGCTAATTTAGCATTATTGTTAGTCAAGTCACAATAGTGAAAAACACTGGTATGGACACAGGTTTCAAAACCATGTCCAATGTATTTTTTTTATTTTAATTCAAGTCCAAGAAAAGTCATGTGATCTCTCACCACCAAAACTGCGATAAAATTGTGTATTTTTAGTACTAGTACTTCGGCAGTTTGTCAAAGAATATAGACCCGCTCCCAAATAATTGAATATCATGGAAAAGTTTATTTGCGGTTGGCTGGTGAGCAGTCCAGGTTGTAACCCGCCTCTTGCCCGAAGATAGCTGGGATAGGTTCTAGCACGCTTGTGACCCTAGTGAGGATAAGCAGTAGAAAAAAATGATGGATGAAAGGAAAAGTTAATGTATTTCTAGTGGAAGGATACAATGTGGCAACAAACAAACAACAACAAAGTTTTCCATGATATTATTTTTTTTTGGGAAAGGGTCTGCAAGCTGTGTTAGTCTATTAGTGACAACGGTAAAATATGAACTGTATTTTTACGAGGAAAGAATGGAAGCTGGACAAGCACGCTTCAGCAGACTTTAGTGTACTTTATTCAGCCTCTCTTGCATCAGACAAAAACAGGATTGGAAATGACAGCACCTAAAGCAACTCCGGAAGACAAAAGTCTCATCCACAATACGTTGCAACAACGAGTTGAGTTTTACCCTATGAACCTGACAACTAAAATGATGGGAATTAAACAATGTACAGTACAATTCAGCACTAAAATGTTCAAGCAAACCATAATATTAAAAAATTACATGTTCCATGTTTTATTTCTGAATATACTGTTGATGTTTTCAGGTTTTGTCGTGGTATTCTTTCAGTTTCAAGGTACATTACGTTGGTAAAGCATCGAAGTCAGAATTTCTACAGCATAACAACACGATATCGAAGTAAAGGAGTTGTATCTGTTCTTATACATTTACCAGTTATTCTTTACACGTATTTTTACTTCTACTTTAACTTTTGTAACCTCTGTAATGATTATTTGCCCAAGTGGCGTTTGTTGCCCTTGAATTTTTTTCAGTACTTTTGCCACCTCTAGACTCCAACATGCTCTGTCTTACATGCAACAAACTCAAACTTTGACTGAACGTGGTCGTAAACCCAGGACCCCTCGTCCAATGTCTTACCTCGCTCGAAGATATTTTGACCAGTGTGTCCACCTGATACAAGCTGCTGTCATTCTCCACTCCTGAAACGCTGCCAAAGCGGACAGTGCCTGAATCCTCATTGACCAAAAGCTCCACGTCGTTCCACATTGCCACTCCTCTGGAAAGCTAACACACACACACACACACACACACACACACACACACAGACTAATATACAGTGGTTCATTCATTTAGACCCAAGTTCAAAGTTACTGAAACTACTATAAGAGCTTCTTCTCGGGTACTGATTAATGTGAAACGCTACCACATTGATATAGACTTTTGAAATGACAAATTTGATGAAATTACTTAATATTAACTCAATGCAATTGTATTTATATAGCGCCAAATCACAACTGTGGTTGTCACAGGGTACTTGACACATGGAGGAAGCCAAAAAGCACACTCCTCAATTTTTAATGGACCATCTCAATCCCACATGAAGAAAAAAAGTACTTGGCGAAAGAGGGAAGGAAACACTCCACTGCTGCGAAGAATAGAAAAGAAGAGAAAGAGTAACATAGAGATAGACACTGAGAGCGACAGAAACAGCAACAGAGTACGGGAGAGCATGTGAGGGAGAGAGAAAAGTGCAGTTTTTTTTTTGTTGTACCTGGTATTACTGGAAAGGTGAGAAAGTGGTTAGTTTTGGAGAAATCTGAACTGAGAGACTAGAACACATGCAATACGACAACTGTTTAGCAGTTCAACTAGGAACTGTACTAAGGTGGAGAATGACCAACAACTCAGCAAGGGAAAAATCTAGATCCATTAAAAAAAAAAAAAGGTGCAGTGGGTGACGGTGCATGAACAAGGAACAATAAATGGAGTAAAGTGTGAACATTTTTTTTTAAACGACACCTGTCCATCAACATCTGACACTCTGATACGGGGCTCCATTTAATGTGCACTCCGGCTCCAATCAACATCCTATAATTAATGATTTTCATCTACAGTATATCGAAGACACAGGTCTTGTTGATGTCACAATAGTTCTTAATGATTTCACAAGAGTGGACGACTGGTTAGACTGCCTGCTTTGCATTTTTGAGGACCAGGGTTCAAATCTCCACCCCACCTGTGTGAAGTTTCCATATTCTCCACATGGTTTTCTCCCACATCCCAAAAACATGCAACATTAATTGGACACTCTAAAATGCCCCTAGGTGTGAAAGTGAGTGTGAATGGTTGTTTATATGTGCCCTGCAATTGGCTGGCAACCAGTTCGGGCTGTTCTCCGCCTTCTGCCCGAAGATAGCCGGGATTAGCTCCAACATTCCTGTGACCCACCTGAGGATAAGCGGCTCAGAAAATGAATGGATGGATGATTCCACAAGGTAAGTATGTTACTAGATCTAGTCACTGATGGTGTAGTGGTGCATTTGCCTAACTTCGGTGCAGGCAGCGTGGGTTCAGTTTGGCATGAATGTGATTGGGAATGGCCGTCTGCGTCTATATGTGCCCTGCTATTGATTGGCGACCAGTTCAGGGTGTAGTTCGACTTTCGCGCAAAGTCAGAGGGGATAGGCTCCAGGGTCCCCGTGACCCTGAACAGAATAAGCACTATTGGCAATGTATGGATGGGTATGTTGCTAAATCCAGAAACAAAGATGCAATATTCTCTCCATTTCGGTGTGCCAGATTCCCAACACTTCGTATGGCGGAGGTCTACCAAAAAAATCACATTTTCTCATTGTCTTGCCAAAGGTCATTCTTGTTCCTTTCTAATGACATTGTTGGGAAATCCCTTTGCCACATCATGCTTTATTTTTAAATTCAGATGAGAATTTCTGTGATTCTGACAAAAATGAAAATGTTCCTCGATTTTAGCGTCCAAAAATCACACCTTGATCGGATTCGGACTAAATTCAAAACTATGTGGACGTGATGAACTTTTAGTATTCTTGTTTTCTGTCAAGTTTGAAATAATTCTGACGCTTGCTCTCGATTTGGCACAGTAAATATGACAATAATCTAAGTTGACATCCAGATGGTTTTGCAAATTTTAATAGCATGCCTACAGAGTTTAGGAATATTAATATCCAACACTATATTTCTTTAAATCCCTGCAAGTGTTATTTTACAAGATTGGACATTTACTGGGATAAATGCCTCAACACCAGTGAGTTGTTTTAAGAACGTTGCCGTGAGCACTAAATTGGTGACCTCTGACTTAGACATTTAGACGTGTTTCTGTCATGATAGTTGGAGCTTCCATCTATGCTAAACCGGCGTACAAATAAAGATGTGACGTTCGAATAGACTTCGCTCGCAAGATAGTCATAATATTCGTAGCCTTTTCATGAATATAACATTAATAGCTAGAATATTTAGTCTCACCTTTGGTCAGAAATTAAAGGAATTCATAATACTGTAAACTTACATATTCCAAACGCCAGCAGCGATCAACTTTATAAGTTGGCGGGCGATGGCAGGACAACAGCAGCTCATTTGTTATTTTCTCTCAACTTGGTCTTTCAGGCATAAATTCCACCTGGGACTCAGACTAAAACTTGATAATTAATCCAAACACACTGTATTGTGCGTCATAATTAATATTTAACTCTCGTTACCAGTCTATTTAAACGTTTTGTATCTATGGGAGAAAAGAAGTTTGGCCTACGAAAACAAATTCAGGGTAAATTAAAAAGAACTTGGAAAAAAAGCTCACCCCACCAGTAGTGCGCATGGTATAAAGAGAAGCAATTTGATTGGAGCCAAATGAGTGCAAGTCCCGCCTACTGCCTCGTCGCCCCCCAATGAGCTTGATGGACGAGATGCGCACAGGAAACACAAGGACCAAATGAAATAGGGAAATCAATAAATGTTCAATATATCAATAAAAGTTGAAAGTATTTATTAAATACTGAAATATACTAATACATCAATATTGCAATAATTAAGTCAATCATCAAACAATGAAACAAATATTGAACTAATGCAATATTGAGCAAAATACATATAGAAATAAACACTAAAATAATTAAATACCTTATGAGACATCCATCCATCCATCCATTTTCTTAGCCGCTTATCCTCACAAGGGTCGCAAGAGTGCTGGAGCCTATCACAGCTGTCGACGGGCAGGAGGCGCGGTACACCCTGAACTGGTTGCCAGCCAATCGCAGGGCACATGGAGAGAGACAACATGATCACACCTTGAGGCAATTTAGAGTGTCCAATGAATGTTGCATGTTTTGGGGATGTGGGAGGAAAGCGGAGTGCCCGGAGAAAACCCACGCATGCAAGGCCATTCTTCCTCAAAAGCCCTCCATTTAATTGAATGAATTCAAACAATTGTGTCAGGGCGAGCAAGCCAAAATATTTGATTTTAATTCATGCTGCTGAGGATGGCGCAACCACTTGTTAGGTTTAGGCCATTAATTACTTTTTCATATCGGGGCCGTTGTCTGAATAGTTGCTATTCCTAAATCAGTGAGTTAAGTTCACTTGTGTTTTATTTATCTGATATTTAAATTTTCTGAAGATGCAAGAATATAAGAATTTGAGAAGGGGGGCCAATACTTGTTCACACAACTGTATATCGGCAGTAGCAACAGTCCTGGTAAAGTGGGAGCAATGGGAAGACATTTTCTAACCGCACCATTGGCGAGACTTAGAATTCAAACCTGCTCATCTACTTGAGACAAGGTGATAAACAACTGACACGACTTAGATTGGGTCACTGTGGGCTGGCCATTGGGATATATTGAAATGCAAAATATGATTGGTGTTGTGAGTATTATGGTATCACACCATCGAAAGAAAATGTATTACAGTATTGCAATGAACAAGGCATTCATCGCTTGGTCAGTAGGAGGAGCAATTTACTAAACGTTCCAAGTCTGCAGCAAATGAAGAAGAAGAAGAAGAAGAAGAAAAAGAAGAAGACAATTATTCACGTTTTGTCGTCGACGAAATCACGAACGTTTACGAAGGGCTCGCCAGTATTATGTCTGTAGGTACAATTAAAAACTCGGTTTACGGTATACACGGACACAATTACTTAAATGACTGTACTGACGTGTGAACGGTGTTATTTATACGTCGTTGTCCTCTATAATATGGCGAATAATTGACTTATTTTCACCGTTGAGGCCTACTTTGCTACGATAAGTAGCTAGGCGATATTAGGTCGACCTAAGCTCTTATTACTAATAATGGTTTTAATAAACTATAATTTAAGTAAGCCATCCGTTTACCTCTTCGTCATTCTGGAGAAGAGAAGACACGCCAATGTGATTGAATTCGCTTGAGATAGTCATTCAGTCAGATACATTGCCACAATATATAACTCATTAAATGTGTTTATTTAGGAAACGCTTTAAAAGAGCGGAAACTTATTAAACAACCAAGGAGTGAGTGAATTTGCAATCAGTGATTTAAACGGACGGATTTACGAGTTTTCGTTCGTTGTTCAAGCTCGTAACTCAAGTTAGTCTTATATGAAGTTGTTGTTAACGAAATTGAATAGGTTATGCCTTCCGCCACCACCCCAAAAAAAAATTTAATATGTTTTGTAAAAACATTGCATTGTGTAAAAACATAATAAAAGAGAGTGTTAAGAGTGACAGTTGTTTATAAAGTGTAATGACATAACGTTAGGACAAGCTCAGTTACAAGAACTGGAATGTTATCTGTGCCTTTAAAGGGGGTGGCATACTGAATAATGTCAGGAACATGGCCATTTAGTCTTAATGTTCCAATGTCTTTTTGTGGTAGTAAGTTTGGTTCTTTGTACCATTAATTATATGGCTGAAAATGCATCTGTGCGTCTCCTGTCCACCCTCACTTTACTTAAGTGGTGTCTGATTGAAAGCTTGGTCATAACTCAAATTTTTGATTGCATATTAAAGCAAAAAATCGACTTTGCTACGGCTTGTAACTCAAATTCATGAATTGGGGTACCAGGTCCCACTGGAATGGACTTTTATTGGGAGTAATTATTTAAATGGCAAACGGTGTATTGATTTCATCCAGCCAGTCTGCCCTTTATCCTGTCTGCACCCCAGTAAGTCACATTGTTTCGCAATTGATGGGCTTTTATTTTCAGGCAAGTGACGGGTCAGTAGACAATACTACAGCAGACTCACCGATTCATCGCAGAAAAAGGCACAGCATGGACTCCTCCAGATCGCCGAGAAGCTCCAAACACCACCATTCACGCTCAAGGTCACGTTCCAGGGACAGAAAAAGTTAGTAATAGAACCTATAGAGTTGTCTATCAATTGGAGTAATTTCAGAAAGAATGACTGTCCAAAAAAGAAACTTATAAACGTTATGGTGTAGAAATCTAGAGCAGTGATTCCCAAACAGTGTGCCACGGAACATTAGTGTGCCGTGAGCGCTCTTCAGGCGTGCCGTGGGAAGTTATCCAATTTTACGTAATTGCTATAAAAAAACATCTCCAAGAAATAATGTATCTTTATTCATCTATTTGTCCCAGTGAGGCACAATGACAGACAGAACAAAAAAAATCCTCTTCTGTTAGATGACAGGAAGTACATACAGTAATTAATCTACCCATTTTTGGTGACATTTACCTTTGTTGGTGTGCCGTGGGATTTTTCAATTGTAAAATATGTGCCTTGGCTCTATAAAGGTTGGAAATCACTGATCTAGAGAGCCGCTAAAGGTGGAAAAACAAGCAATCGTGAAGGTTGAAAAAGTCGCTAGAGGTGTGTTAAACAAGAAAGCTGTCTGAGGGTGGAAAAAATGAGCAATTATGGAGCTGAGAAAATACAGAAAACCAATCCAATTATTAGCCATGGGTTTTACTTTTCAAGACTGTACTTGTTAGTTAGCCAATCAGAACGTTAGAGAGCTGGTGATGGGTGGAAAAAAAACTGATTATGAGAACGTAGCCAGTATACAAATATTTGCCTTTTGTTTTACCTGTGAAGCCCACATTTACAATAGCGTGGTACCTCTACTTACAATATTAACATGTTCCGGAAGTCGTCTCGTAACCTGTATTTTTTTCAAGTAGAAGCGCCTTTTACATGTAAATAGCGTAGTCTTGTTGTTTTATTTTTTTTTTGAAGTTTAGAGCTGGCTATGTGTGAAAACCAAGTTGTGAAGATGAAAAAAATAAGGAAATGCAATCAGAACCATTGAATAATTACTGGTTTTGGTGTGTGAGCCAACCAGAGGACTGTCTGTGGGTGAAAAATAAGAAAAATTGTGAAGCTGAGAGCCAACATCCTCCAATAATTTGCTCTGATCTTGTAATTTTCTAGGGAACAGGAAGCACAGGCGGAGTCGCAGCAGGAGCAAAGAGGTAACTAATCACTCGCCTCATTCCTTTTGAATTAGAAGCACATTTTCACGTGTCTTTTTCACGCGTCAGTCGTTAATTGTTGTTAGGCGACCAAGGTGAGTATTTAATCAGTGGGCCCCAACCATGGACCACTTACATACTGCATTATTTCCGCCGTGTTATTATTGGTGTCATATGCAGTGTATTTGGAAAGTATTCGTTAGCGTTTCACTTACATATTGTTAAAGCCTTATTCCAGTTCATTAGTTTCCTCAAAATTATAAAAGCATGCACTCCATAATAACAAAGATTAGCGATGCTTATCTCTATATTATTTAGATGTATCTACTTAATATCCCTTTGAATGATTATAAAACATTACTAAACAAAAACCCATGCACGTGGGGTGCTGGTATTTGTCTACTTGCACATTTATTAAAAAAAAGGGAAGAAATCACAAATATTCACAGCCTTTGTGCAGTACTTTTTTTTTTGTAGAGCTAAAGCCATGAATTGAATAACTAGATTAATGCAATTACCCACAACAATGTAGAAAAACGGAAGCTCTGTGAATACTTTCTAGATGCAGTTTATATCAAGTGGGTGTATCCAATTACAAAGAAAAAGGTTGGGGACCCAGAGAGCGATGGGGGGAAAAAAAAAATCAAAGTATGAGATGAGTCTGGGTTTGACATTTCATCCTTGGATGTGTTACTCTTTGGTGATTAGCTATATATTTAATTTTTAGCTTTGTAAAATTGTGTGCATAGACCACATGATAACATTTCTACAATAAATCACACTCAGCGTGCTAAAGCACGAAGAGACTGAACAGAGGAGCCTGCTGACATAGCAAAATAATATGTCTACTACGGGGACAGGTAACTAACCATCTGCTATTCAAACACATTCATGTCTTCACAGTTCATATGTATTTTCAATTCTAATGTATATTTATATGATAAGTTTGTGTACGAGTGTTTTGTATCCATTCAAATCGACTGTAGTGCTGTCTCATACTACTATATTACATGATTGTGAGGCTGTTACTTTATGAAATGGCGAGTCAAGGTTCCAAACCTCTTTGAGTGTACTCAAATGTTTTCTCATATTTTCTGAATGTACAAGCAATGGATGCCCTTGCAAGCCATGGTACTAACTCTTTTTGTGCACTATTTTCCTGAAAGAGACCCACTTCTTCTTGAAACAGGGACGAAAGAGAGAGCTGGAGAAGCAGTCCAAATCGCACAAGCAAGCAGATGAGCATCACGAGAGACTTTCGGCAGAGGACAGTGACGAGCGGTCGCGGCGTAAAGACAGGAAATCTCCCAGGGGTCACAGCTCTTCCCGGTCACACTCACGAGAGAGGTAAACATCAGAGAAACATCTGCAATATTTACAGGGTTGCGAACATAGCGATATAATGGGGTTCACTATTTCTTGAGTTTTAACTAATGTCAGTCATACTTGTCAATAATTCCCCGGTCCGGCGTTCCCATCAGGCGACATCGCAGTAGGAGCCGAGAGAGGCGACGGACCTCGCGATCACACAGCCGTGAGAGGAAGAGAAGAGCTCGATCTCGGTCGCGTTCCAGGTCCAAACACCGATACCGGAGCAGGAGCCGAAGCAGGTGAGCACCATCATATGACAGTTATTCATGGGGTCATGCATGGCCGACAGGATCAGTGACTTCCACATGTGAGGAGCAGAGCGGTCACAAGTCTTGTATACAATTGGCCATGATAAGCCTATGCAGCTCTCATTGGCCAGCCAGGTTGTGGCTCTGTGGCAAAATGTTTTGGAACAGGAAGGTCTATTCCTTTTTTGTTGTTTTTGTTGTTGTTGTTGTGTACTGAAGACATTTGAATTTGAGATCGTAAGATCTGCAGATGTGTCAAACAACTCGGGAAAGAGGGTCTTTTGTTTGAAGTCACACACTTTTCTAGTGAAAAAAAGTATTGTAACATGTGACCAGGTGTTTGTAGTTGCTCAGATGTTGCCTAATAGATTCATTGCTAAAATATTAGGTATTCCTCGTCCTTGGGTTTCACGTGTGAAAACTACGTTTGCTGTTAAGAAAACCTGACGACCAGAGAGCTGTCTATGGGAGAACAGCACACCATTTTGAAGCTGAATGAAGAGGGAAAATCAATCAGCGCCATTGTACAATCATGAGGCATGGCCAGTACAACAATTTGTAATGTCCTCAAAAAGAATTTAAAGTACTGGAATATCAAGCAACAGACATTAACCAGGTCAGCCAAGCCAACGGCAAAGACAAAAGTCAGTAACATCACTGCCAACCTCTACAGGGCAGGGGTGACACTATCACAATCCACTGTCGGAAGAAGACCGAGAGAAAATATATGCAGGTTAAGAGCTCAAGATTACCACTCTACCAAAGTGATAGGCCAGAGTATGGAGAAAGAAAGAAATTATCTTTTGACAATCACAGGGTCAGTATAATGTCATTTAGGCCAACTCATTTTTACAACTGATAGATATTGTACATAACTGTATAAGTTCTCCCCGTACAGTTAATTTTTACCACCTAAAATGTTCAATATGATTACCAACTAAATTTGAATGTGAGAATTCTAGTTCCTGAACTCCAGTGCAGTCGTTTTGCATTAAAGTATAAATAACCAGGTCGTTTTTTTATTTTTCTGATCAACTGCTTATCTGTTCATAACGTGTACGTATATGTGTATGTATTTCTTTCGGCCTGTCCCGTTCGGGGGCACCACAGCGTGTTGTCTCAGATAGATAAACGCTCATATTTGTTGGGCACAGTTTTTACGCCCGATGCTCTTCCTGACTCAACCCCTCTGCATTTATCCGGGGATAGAGCTGAAGCCCATCCCAGCTAACTTCGGGCGAAAAGCAGACTACACCCCAAATTGGTCGCAGGGCCGATATCGACAGAATCTTATCTCATAAACTGATTATCTCCATGCAGTATTCCCCTTCCAGCATGAGGGTGGGGGTTATTAGATTAACGTCCACCTCCGCAATAAGTGAAGTCTGAAATAGAAATGTCCCATTTAAATACATCCTAGGCTTCTTATTGTTGCATTTACAATACTTAAATTTTTCAAAGGGTAATAAACGCAATACAAGTGTTAGGTTGTCACCTAATTTGCTGGAATAAATCCACAAGAAACGGAACAAAGAAATCGTCTTTCTGATCAGGAGGACGTGAGAGACAGGCCAGTTACAGTCTCCAAACACGTTCTGAACTGGCCTCTCACGTACTTTCTTTATTTCCGAAAACACACAAAGGTCAAAAGCAGGGGTGAGCAAGCAATTGAACAAAGGCACATTTTTTGAAAATGATGTGTGTGGATTGATGAAGTTGTCCTTTGCCACTTCCCGGAAACACCTGTGTGTGGGGGCCCGTCCTGTGAACAAGAGTCTTTGAAGCAAGGATGATACTTTGTCTGGCTGCATTCCTGTGTGCAAGGAATCTTTGAAACAAGGATAATACTTTGGCTTTGTTGCAAGTCCATAATAAATATATTAATAATAGTTCTAACAACAAACATATTTAAACGTAATATATTGAGACCAAGAACAATGATGACATAAAAATATTGAACTAACAGTGTAAAAAAAAAAAAAGGACCAACTGAAAACTACGTTTAATATTGTGTGACTGTGAAACATGAATCATAAACACATCAGCCACAAAGCTTTTAGCCCTCTCATTGCTTAATTGTTCTCATGCCAGGGAGCGAAAGAAAAAGAGTGAAAAGGTACGCAAGAGGAGTCGAAGCGGGTCTCCCAATCCACCTGTCTTCCGGGGCAGGAACACAGCCATGGATGCACAAGAAGCTCTTGCCAGAAGGTAAGCAGATTCTTCACTGAAAACTTGGTGGACAGGTCCACTGTAACAACATGTGAAAAGTGTCAAAGAGCCATGCCAGAAAATGAATTGGAAGTTGGCCCATCTGGTTTGAAGCATCCTTCTTGGAAATTCGTTCAAATTGGAAGCAAGCTCCCAAAACAGCCACTCTAATTGCTAAGCATTTTTGGTCTATACTATTTTTCGTGCCACCTATGGACAATTTCAAGTCTTCAAGTAACAAAATGTGGGAAAAGTTAAGGGTTATGAATACTTTTTGGTGGTACTGTATTTTAAATAAGTATGAGCTGCCGACTGATCTGAACTACTGGTCAGCGAGCTTGCATGACCGCAGTCACCTTGTCAAGTATTGGCAACCAGTTTTCCTACTCTTCCAAGTCACTTACAGTTTTTCTTTTACACACCACATTATCAATGGCAAGTGCTAGTGATGAGTAATGATTTATCCATTTTCTGATCAGGATTATTATTACTCCTCTTGGCATAAAAATTTGACTGTGGGTTTAAAAAAAATGCACTTTTTAGCATTTTGGGGACTATAAAAAAACACTGATGTAGGTTTTGTCACCCTACTGTGTTGTGTTTGTTTAGCAAATCTTCACAACACAAAAGGTCCTGGGGCTTGAATACTGACACAGGCCTTCCTGTGTGGGTTTTCTCCATTCACGCCAGTCTTCCCACATTCTCAAATGTCAAAAATAGGCATGTTGAAGACTCTGAATTGTCCATAAAGGTCATTGTGATTGTGAATGGTTGCTTGTCTCTGTCCTGTGATACGACCGGCAAGAAGTCAAGGGCAACGTTCCCTCTAATTTTTGACGTGCCTGAGCAAACACGCGAAGCCCATGAGCAGTCCCTTGGACCACTGTGAGGAACATCAGGTGTATGGCCTGTGGTCATATCCGTGTTATTCATTGAAATTACATGCCTTGTTAAAAGATTCAGATTACAGCATTTACATTACCATCAGAAAATTTTAAGAACAATTTTCTGTTTTTGCAAACTTGCAATGAAAATTACATTTAAAAAAAAAAATACATTGCTGACCAAACCAAGCCAACTATGAACTGTAAATTTGAAATGTCACCAACTTTGTTTCATTTATTTATTTTTAACCCACAATGATATCCCCGTCTGTTTTTATTTGTGTAAAACGGAATTATTGCTAGCAGAATACCTTTAGCGATGCATGTTGAAAGCTGAATGATGATACCAGTTTTAAGGTTAATGTTATGAGGTCTCCTATTTTTAAAATACAGAATTAGCTTTTTGTGCAGTGTATTGTCTGTGCTTTCATCCTCTATCAGGCTGCACCAAGGTGGAATTTTAACATTATACACCATCTCATCCTGTACTTTCTATTTTGGCTTCAAACCAGACCTTTTTTACTTAGAAAAGAGAAAATCTCATCCAGTTTCACCACTTTTTCTTTATTATTATTATTATAATTCATATACTCTGATATTTAATAAAGCAACAGCATTTCTTTTTTTTTTTTTTTTTTTAGTTTTGCCATTATTATCTACACATAAACATAAGCAGCATGTATAACTTTTCTTTGCCCTACGTTGCCCAGACTGTTTCTCTAAGTAAAGCACTGGAACTGGGCGGTGTTTGTAATTATGAGTGTACCTCTTTAAGAGCGGGAGGTGGGCGGGGTCAGGTAAACAAGGAAGTAGAGTGTGGCATGGTGTGGCCTAGCAGCATCTTGTTAGAGACCGCGTGCTACCGTGTTTAAAAAAAAAAAAAAAAAAGTCAGGCTGCGGTTCACTGTGCTGGATCGGTTATCGTGTGTGCTACAAGTGCGGAATTGCACAGGTGCGCAGCTTAGAAGGAACGTTGGTCAAGGGTGTATCACTCTTCTCTCAACCAATGTGGTTGAGTTGGGATATGCTTTAGCTCTCCCGCCACCCAAGTACAAACGCTTTAGAAAATTAATGAATGGATGCGTGGATGTTCAGTCTTATTCTAAAATTGTATTGAGGTAATATAATTTGTTTCCTTGTTTTTCTTTGCAGGTTAGAGCGAGCCAAGAAGCTCCAGGAGCAGAAGGAGAAGGAGTTGTTAGAAAAGCGTCAGCAAGAGGTCGTTGGAGGTGAGGTATCTTTTTTGTTGCCATTTTAGTACTTTCTTTCAGTACTTTCTTTGACTTGGGTCTGCCCTAACTTACAAGTTTTGAACAACTCAAGCTCCTGATGTTCCTGACTGTGTCATGCCTCTTAAGGGACACATCGAAAACACATGCACTACAGTATGTAGTTATCTACTACATGGGAACATTGTCACCAAACCTGGAAAACAGTTTAGAGGAGTTCATATGTATGTTGCGCCAACAGGCATGATGATTGGTCGTTTTAAAGCCGAACTTGTGAAATAAAAAATCTTTATGGGTGGTCTCTTTGGACAAATGTTAAATATATTTCATTTATACAAAAACAATCAGGTACAGATAAACAAAGGGGGAAAAAATATTCCGACTGTTATGGACGCAAAAAAATCACAAAGGGGGCAAACACTTTTTAACACCACTATACTGAAGGCTTGGGCATTACAGTACAAGGTACCAGTGTACCGTAATTTCCGGCCTACAGAGCGCACCGGATTATAAGGCTCACCCAGTACATTTGTAAAGGAAATACCACTTGGTACATACATAAGCCGCATCTGTGTAAAAGCCCCAAGTACTCGCATTGAAACCCACATTGAAATACGAGATATTTACAAAGAAAGAATTGTCGAAGTTTTAATACCTTAGCTTATCTTAACATAGCAACAACACTAACACAAACAGTGGTGGTTACAAAAAACATCCGCGGCAGCTACACGGTAGCACAGCACTGACAGAGCCAGTAAAAAAAAAAAAAAAAGTGCCCCCTTCCGGCTATTAGAAAAAAATATGCACAAATTAGCTGCATCACCGCATAAACTGCAGGGTTGAAAGCGTGGGAAAAAAGTCGCCTCTTATAGCCCGGAAATTACAGTATTCCCTTGTGCTGAGTTGTGTGTATTTTCCAGCGACCTCACCAGTGGTTGCCGCAGCTACCCCAGCCGCCGTCACAGCTGTAGCCGCCTCGTCCAACCATGCCCTCAACGTGGCTGCGCTGCTGGCATCTGGCACACAGGTGACTCCGCAGATTGCCATGGCAGCGCAGATGGCAGCTCTGCAGGCGAGGGCGCTGGCCGAGACGGGCGTGGCCGTGCCCAGCTACTACAACCCGTCCGCAGTTAACCCCTCCAAGTTTGCCGAGCAGGAGAAGAAGCGCAAGAAGCTGTGGCAGGGCAAGAAGGATGGGGTAAGATTGGTTGTGTGGTGAAGCAGCATGTGCATCATTAGCCAACGTCATTTTTGATACTGTGATCCAAAAGGCTGACAAAAATTTATATGTGTGGGGTCATGAGGGGGTAAAACAAAATGACTGTTACAGTAATTTTTGTTTTTCCCTGTTTGTCTCTTTATGAAGAGCGGCAGTTCATCTAAATACAGTAGAACACACAGTGAATGTAATGATCCCACAATTGGTCAAGGAATCACAGCTGCTGGTGCACTCTGAATTACTTTATTGTTGAAACAATATGAAACTTGCCACGCCCTGCCTTTTAGAGCCCCGAAAGACTCAGTCACGAACGGATACAGTAGGCCAAAAAGTATTTAGTCAGCTACCAATTGTGCAAGTTCTCCGACTTAAAAAGATGAGAGGCCTTTAATTTATGTCACAGGTATACCTCACCTATGAGATTCAAAATGCAAAAATTCAATCCCCAAAAACGGCTATGGGCTGTTTTTGCCTGCTTTTTCAATAATTTCGGGGGGGTTGTTTTTACTTTTTTATTCAATGCTATTATAATGGATGTCAATGATCCATAGATATCCGTTATTCACAGTCATTGTACTTGTTTTCTGATGAACCTTTGACGGTTTGACTTTTCCTGGAAAGAAAATTCCACAATGGGGCAGCTGGTGTAAGAGTACACCTTTCTTCTTCTTCTTTTCCTTTCAGCTTGTCCCGTTAGGGGTCGCTACAGTGTGTCATCTTAGATGGACGCATATTTGTTTTCACAGTATTACGCCGGATGCCCTTCCTGACGCAACCCCTCTACATTTAGCCGGGGTGTAAGATTCCACCTTTATGCTTTAAAAGAAAAAAAGCTTTGTTGTCAAAGACATAAGTAGAAAGTGTAAAAAAAAAAAAATACACAAAGAAAAATAAGAATTAAAAAAAATATATTTAAACTGTAATTAAGTTGAAAATTTTCTTCTTAAAAAAAGACACTTCCTCCCCCAGCTGACAGAATTGTCACGTTACAGCTTGCTTCTCGTACAGAATTTTTTTTAATAATGCAAAATACATTATCTAGTGACACAATTATTTGAGAGAAGATAATTCTAATAATATTCATTAGATACAACCTTGTTTATAATGTCTGCTGTGTGCAATTAATACTCTTCACTGTCAGAAATTAACTAAGGCCCCCGTAGCTCAGTGGTTAGAGCAGTGGTTTGGTAAACCAGGGGTTGTGGGTTCGTATCCCACTGGGGCCTCCACTCCCTGAGCGTCAGGAAAGCCATCCGGCGTAAAAATTGTGCCAAACATGTATGTGTGTTCATCTGAGATGACACGCTGTGGTGACGCCGAAAGACACTTACTTACTGTCAGAAATTAACTAGTTAGACAATTTTGGATGTTTGTTGTTCTGGTTTATTTTTTCTAATTGTGTGTTCTGATTGTGTGATTTTCCAGGACAAGTCCCAGACGGCTGAGTTGTGGGAGAACCTCAATTTTGGCAACAAGGACCAAAATGTCAAATTTCGCAAATTAATGGGCATTAAGGTAAGTGTGTGTTTTTGTTTTTGTTTCCACACATTTTTCTCATGTTGCCGCTGGTCCTGCCAGGCTGACGAGGAGGGGGAAGCGTCCAAACCGCTCAATGATGAGGGCCTAAAGACCCTCCAGAAACAGGAAGAGATGTTCCGTAATCTGGATGTCCAGTACGAGATGGCCCGCTCCCAGACACACACCCAGCGTGGCATGGGCCTCGGATTTTCCTCTGCGTTTTCTCGGGGAATGGATTCCATCTAGGGGATCTTTGTTGGACTTTGTTGTAACTTATTCACCGAGACTATGTAAATAAGAAGTCCCAAACGTGTGTAGAACACTTAAAACAATGATCCAGGATAGATCCGTGGTAGTTTTTTTTTTTTTTGTTCTGTTTTTTTTTTTTTTTTAATACATGTGAAAGGTCTTTAAAGTTTTGATGTTCGGATTTTGGGTGAAATTTCGAGATGACCTAAACCTAAAATGTACGATAACCTTTACTTGTGAACTTCTCAAAACTTTTGAACACCTGTCCAACTTCTTTGTTTTAGTACTTTTTGTACAACCTTCTGTAGAAACCATGAAAATTCCCAAGGACGTCCACTTGTCTGACTTTCTGTGACTCCTTCAGTTTGTGGAGCTGTTGAAACCTGCTAACAAGACTTAAGAGGATGTTCCCAGAGGCAAGTCTCCACTGAGCTTTGAGTGTCATATATTTGTGTATTTGAGTTTAACATATAACAAGGAGCTAATTGGCAAGATTCACTACTTCTTTGATCCACAATGACTTTCTGTGACTCCTCCAGTCTCTCTGAAGATACCTTACCAATAACACTGACACTCTTAAGCTTGGTGGTCACTTCCTGCTGCGTATATCTCGTTGGAAGCCTTGCCAACTTTTGTCATATGCAGGTCGTTCCACAGAGACTGGAGAAGTCACAGTATACCGTAGTAGAAATACAGGCAGTCGTCGGGTTGCAAACGAGTTCTGTTCCTATGTTGGTAATGTAACTCGAATTTCGTTGTAATTCTGAATTTAAATCAAAATACATGGTATAAAAAACAAATGCATTGAAATAAATGGGGTGTTATACTTACCATTACTGCTGAGAGGTGGATGGAGAAGAAGGGGTGGCTGCGCTTAGCTATTGCAAAGGAATCTGGTCTTCAATCCATAACGTAATTAGCCTCTCCATCTCAACAAGTGTCAAAGAACCTTGCTTTGTGGTCACTGCATCTGACATAGGAACAGAACCCTTCACAAGCACTAAAATATGGGCTTTGTCTTAATTGTCACCACGGTCAACCGACTGAAGCCTAGCGCTTTACCATTGTATGTCTATGTCTCTCGTTTCTCTGATCTTTTTATGATCCTCAGCTTTGTTTCCATGGTAATGGATTTTCTAAGAGACTAAGATTTCTTCTTTGGGGCCATAATGTCTAAAAAGGAGGGGGAAAAATGCAAAGATGTTCCCGCTGCACAAACACGGACGAGCACTGTGCTCATTAACTGGACAAAATGGCGGGCAGGGGACTGGCGTGAAGTTCAAGCATTTTAGGTCGAGACCGTTTTAACCTGAGGACTCCCTGTAAATGCAACTGTTGTAATTTTGCTGACAATAAGTTGTGCAAAAGAATATTTTAAAAAGTTGTACATCGAAATGTTTACAGGTCAAATTCAGTTTCCCTGTAAAGGTTACAGTGCACATTTAGTTCATCTGGAGATTTTACCCAAGGTCCCAATATCTAGCTTTTTGACAGTAGTGTATGAGTGTTTTGAAATGGATATAATGTGAACCATGATTATAGGCTGAATTGAAGAGCTGTTTAAAAAAACTTAAAAACATTGTAGCCCATAAATGCTTATTGAATTTGTTTGCTTGTTGGGTTTGTAGTTTCATTCATTTAGTTTGGCCCCTGATAGCAAAAAGGTCCTCTGCCCTGTTTTGCACTGTCACAATGGATTGAAGACAAACCGTGAGCGGATGAGGCCTAAATTCTAATGTACCCCAAATAAATAAGTCAAAATGTTTCGTTAGACTGTCTTAATTTTTCAAAACCAAGTGGTGAGCATGACTGCCTCACAGTCTAAAGGATTTCTGTGGACTATGCTGAAACTTGTGCTTGTTGGTTTTGTGTGGGTCCTCCTGCTTCTTTATTCCAAAGGCATGCACGTCGGCTTCATTGAAGATTTGAATTGGCCTTCAGTGATAATGGAAGTCCATTTCTGTCTTGAGCACCGGCAACCACAACACATTGTTTCCCCATTATCTTCTCATAATACAGTTGGCGCAATCCACCGCAATTGTCATCCTCATTGTAACTAGTGTATCAAGTCAAGTATTTTTTTTTTTAAATGCCATTAAAATTTTGCAAATTAAAAAAAAACATTCTCTCTCTCTCTCTCTCCTCTCTCTCTCTCTCTCTCTCTCTATCTATATATATATATATATACACACACACACACACACACATCACTGGACATTTTCCACCCCTTTTCACTCTGGTTTGACCAATCCTGACTTCTTCTGACATGTCACTGTGCATGTGCACATAAAGGTGGGTTCTGGCCAACTAGCTTCCTAGTTACCGTCTGTCTCTTGCTTTTTCCATTGCAGTCGCCGCGATGCGCAACCGCAACCCTCCCCTCCCCACCCCCCACAGGAATCTATCTGCAGATGAGAGTTGAGTAGAGAACGTGCGCCACCCCAGTGATGAGGTTATGGTTGGCGAACTCCAGGATGAGAAGCAGGATGGGGTACTCGCTTTGCCTCTTGGCCTGGTCCTCGTCCCGACTCAGCCCCATCCAGTTCAGCAGCAGCGTCCTCATGGCGTCCGGGAAAAGCTGCGCAGCCAGCTCCTCGGCCGGCGGCAGCTCTCCGATCCTCTGGATGTGGCGCTCCTTGAAGGCCTCCACCCGCCGGCTGATGTCGGTGTGGGCCGCCGCAAACCGGCAGCCTAACCACCTGGCGAGCGACGTCTCCCCCGCTTCCCGCTCCTCCGCTGTACCGCCCAAGCAGCGCTCGACGTGGTCCAGGAGGAGCAAGGCCGGCTCCAGATGATGCTCCATGAAATTTTTGGAGGCTAGCTTGTCACTTAGGCTCTGGAGCTTATTCTCAAATTCGGATAAGCTTTGAGAGCGCTGCTGCATGGAATAACAATGATCTAATGACACGTCTCGACTTCTGTTCTCCAGCTGCTCTGGCGACTGGTTTTTAAGCACTTCACTCCCAGGGTCCGATCGGTCCAGCTGCGCACTCAGGCTGTAGCTGCTCTTCAACGGATTCTCGTTCATCTGAGATTTCCACACATCCTGCAACAGGGGACTGAGTTATTATGGAACATTCACAAATGTGAATTTTTGGTAATATTGTAAAACATTCTCATGTATTCACTCTCAAGAGGTCAAGAGATGCGCTTCAGGAAATTATAAGATTTTTGTGACATAGAAAAATAATAAATCAAGATACTTCCCAAACTCTTTCCACCATCTATGTGACTGAAACCTGACAATGGCAGCCCGTGGCTGTCAAAGCACTCGCCTGGCTCACGTGATACAAACTTACCTGGAAGTTGTTGAGTACCGCCAGCTGCTCCGGCTTGGCGTACATCTCAAAAGCCACGCGGAAAAGCCCGTGAATGGTGTAGAACCACAAGCCGTTGTTGGACGGCGCCGCCTTCAACCCGCGGAACCTGAAGGCTGACAAATGCCACACAAGCGCGCTGATGTCACCATACTTGCTCGGATCTCGTACATTTTGTTTTTGGCAGGGTTTACCTGCAGAGAAGTGGATTTTGGTGGCCAGCCCTTTCCTGGCGAACTTGGCATGATACCTGGGATGGTTCTCGGCACGGATATCCGTGTTGGCCAAGAGGTCGGCACCAAGAAAGAGAGGAACTGATGCAAATGAACCCTGAAACAGAAACTAGTTGTAACATTTTTTCAGGGTGAAGCAAAATCTTAGGAAATGAAAATATTCCACTGTTAAAAAAAATAGTCTGCTACTGTTACATTTCTTTTGCCCCCTTCTCAAATTCTTTTATTTTTGCACTTTCCCCATACCCCCCATGTTTAAGATCATCAATGACAACTCAGGTAAACATAAAATGCAGTTTTGAAATGATCATTTTGTCCATCCATCCTTTCATTTTCCAAACCACTTAATCTAACTAAGGTCGCAGGTGTGCTGGCGCCTATTTTAACTGCCTTTGAGCAAGAAGTGGGGTCCACCCTGAACTGGTTGCCAGCCAATCACAGAAACAAACAAAACTTGGCACTTGCATTCACACTTATGGACAATTTGGTCATCAATTAATTTTTTTTCATCATCATTTTTGGGGGTGAATGTGGGAGGAAAGAAGTATGCTCTACAATAATTATTTTGGATATTAATAATTGGTATACAAATGCGTTCAGTATTTCAGACCTTGAACTGGTATCTGTTTCACTCTTCTTCAACCCTTATACTATGCCTACTAGAATTTTTGTTTAAATGTTAAAACAAATATGGAGCGGTTAGCATATCTGCCTCAGAGTTCTGAGGCCTTGGGTCCAAATCCCGGGCCCGCCTGTGTGTGCGGAGTTTGCATCTCCCACATCCCAAAAACATGCTTCGTGATTCAGGTACTCAGAACTGTGAGGTAGATGGACGCTCACCAAAACTATTCGCTGTATTGAATCATAGTTTAGTTATTACCACTATATTTCATACATCGTACGATCACAATTTTGTTTGTCGTACATAGAATTAATTCCCCCAAACAAAAATGGTTCCCTTACGCACCTTTTTGGCACCCTCTGTGAGTGTAAAATTTGACTCGTTTACCAAATAAATGTAACGAATTTTCCTCGAGCCTCCGTCCCAATGCGGGAACGACAAATAATTAAGGTTCGCCATTGTCCACGAACAATAACAATATAAATAATAATTTAAAAAAAAAAAAAGGACTGAGTCTGAACGCGTGTCTAATCGCTAAACCCCGAGTTTTGACTTACAGATTTACATCCGCCCACTTTATCGATCATAGGCGCCAATTAACCCCTGAATTTTGTCTCAGAGGTTCCACTCCGATCCCGCCCCCTCATACACAAAAAAGTAACTTCAGTTGACAAAAAAGAGAGGATATTGACGTTAACATAAAAATAGCAATTTGACGAAATATTTCTCACAATTCCCTGTATTGCACTGCGAAACAAAGGACGTGCGTTACAGTGACGTCACTCTCGAAAAGGGGGCTCCATTTTCGTACATAGACTTTTAACACCTTTGCGTGGGTATCCAAATACAGAATTTTACGTCGTGTGACGAAAATGTTGCATACTATATTTCGTCCACTTTTTCAAACCCACAGTAGCTTGTAAAACAACCAATAAGGAACCCCCCACCTGTGTCACGTGGTAAGACATGTGACATTTGACCAATCAACGTAATTATTATTAAAGTCACATGCTGTGGTTCGGTGAACCAATTAGGGTTATCATTTGAGTCACGTGATAGATCATGTGATATGTTCGACCAATCAACGCAAAAATATTCTTGGTGACGCGCTTCCTTTCTCATTGACTCTGCGCTGTAATGGAAGAAATGTCTGCTATAGATTTTGGAGACGCGCAGCTCTTTGAGCAACTAGATGACTTCATCCCAGCGCCCGTACACATTCGCTTTCCGGACAGGGAAGGCGCCGACACAGCGGAGGACGATGAAGAAACTGGGAGGCTCCGGAGCCGTCTGGTGGAGTGCGACGACTCCATTGAGAAGCTAACGGAGGAGAATATCCTTGCGCGGTTGAGGAGAGCCGATGCTAACTGCAGCTAGCGATGTACTAGTTTCAATGCTTGTAATCCTTAATTCGCGGTTCACATAAAGCTTTGAAGAGAAAGTTGAACTTCCTAACACGTCCCAGGTGACAAGTTGACATGGTGGTTCTGGTTTTCTGGGCTCGTATATATAATGTGTGTTCTTACTGTCCAGAGGACTCACGATAGAAGATGTCAACATCGACGGCCCCATCGCTCAAATAATTTACTCCAACAATATCATATCAAAGTAAGTCTCAAAAGCGTTTCAAATTTGTGATTTGTAGTAAAGGTTATGGTTTAAAACCTGAATTTCAGGACAAGGTTGAAGTTTTAAGACTTAATTTTTCAAGCGTGGAAAGGAAGGTTTCGAATTAGGGTTTCTAGTCAGGTTTGTTTCAAACATTGGTAAGTGCTTCCAGACAGTATTAAGATGTCAAGTTTGTGTTTTAATACAGGATTAAAGTTCCACAGTAGGGTTTCAAGCATGTTTAAGAATTTCAAGATGGGGTTAAGGTTTTAAATTAGGGTTTTAAGGCAGGTTTTATGTTTCAAAGTAGGTTTTTAAAACAAGATTAAGGTTTCAAGTTTCGGTTAAGGTTTCATAGTAGGATTTTCAAATTAGTCTTAAGTTTTGAAATAAGGGTTTAAGATGGAAGTGGGGTTTAAAAGTAGTTCTTCCAAACCTGGGTTGGAGTTTCAAAGAAGGCTTGCAATACTGGATGAATAAATCAAGCCTAGGTTTGGCTTTAAAATGTTGGCTTCATCCCAATGATAAGGGTTTTAAATTAGGGTTTCAAATCTGGGCAAGTGTTTCAAATGAGAGTCAGATCGTCAAGCAAGGGTTTAAAATTCCAAGATATGGTGACGATGTTAAAGTAGTATTTCAAAATGTAGATTCACAAGGTCAAAGTCAATATTATTCTCCCTCCCCCCCAAAAAAAATGTTTTCTGATTGAAACTGTCAATCACAGGCAATGTCGTCAAGAAATAGAGGATTCCATCTGCGATGTCATATTGAGATACCAGACAGAGGGAAACCACAACAGACCCTCGGAATCATCACATGTGAAGCCTCAGGTGCGCATGCGTGAGCGTGTAAGACACGTGGATGGTGACGTGTGGATAGATGTGACACGTGTGCGCGTAAATGTGTATGTGTAAATGTGCCGGATGTGACTACCTGTGTAGATGCGCCGCACGTGTGTGAGTGTGGACGTGACCGGTCTGTATACAAATGCTGAATTTGTGTGGATGTAGATGTATCATGTATGTTTCATTTCACTCCTTCTGTGTCCTCTGTGAAGCCTTCCTCATTTGCCAAGAATGAGGACCCACTCAAGATTAACTCCGCTCGCGTGAGAACCACAACAGAAGCATTTCAAGTGAGTCTCCACACGCTCAAATCCTCACTCCCCCACTCATTTCTCCCACCCTTTTGTGTGGGAAGCAATTCTCGCTGTCTGACAAGTATTTTACATGGCAGAAATTAATTATCTTGAGTTTGAGACACCGTGGCTGGGGCTGCAGCTTTCAGATGTTTTAAGTATTTTGTAGTATTTAGTATGGGTATTTTAAATTTTTTTTTAAAATTATATTTTATTTACTTAAGTAGTTTATTTTTCACAACATTCCAAATTGTTCTGTTAGTTATGCCCAATGTTTGTGCAATAGTCTTGATTAATTTTCCCTCTTCTCTCAGCTTCAAAATGTTTCGTCACCCAGAGACAGCACTCTGGTTTTCATGTTTGCTAAACAGCAAATGTATTTTTCACAAGTGAAACCCAATAACAAGCACTGTAATGTTTAAGGAATCTGTTAGGCAACATGTGAGCCACTAGAAACGCTCATTAGTGACACGTTCCATTAATTTTCCTCACTTGAAAAGTGGGTGACTTCAAGCAAAAGGGGCTCCCTTCCTGAGTTTATACATCGAGATGTAAATACTATGATGATGATACTCATTTGCACTGATAAGATATGGGATTGCTGTTTTATTACTGACGGGTTTTAGGTGTTGTCTCAGCTTTCCATGGCATTTTCCACATGCATTGCTTTGTGTTTAACACTTCTTCCCAGTGTCATTTCACATTATTACACACAACTTAATTTCTGATATGCTCGTCTTTCTTTCTTTGCATGGATTTTTGGGGTCTTTACCAGCGTCTGCTGAAAATTTCATGTCAGAAGCACCTTTGTAAATATATTTCGTGCTTATTTCAGCTGCTGTAGATACACAAACAGACACAGAAAGCTCATCGAATGACCCCAATTTACCCAAATAATTTTTGGATCGTATTTTGGAAATGTTAACAGGGTTCCCACGCGTCCTGGAAAACCTGGAAAATGATTCACCAATTTTCCAGTCGTGGAAAATGACAAAACATAAAATGTCCTGGAAAATATTTTTTCCTCCTTCTGCTTTTCTCTGCCTTGTGGGTGAACACAAACAGATTAAACATTTATTACATGTATGTTTTCAGCTGCCTTTAATGGGCAATGTTAAGCTGTAGCGGTTCTCTTCATCTCTGCTTCTAGCCGGCACAGCGCCCCACGTGACGCTACCAACCAATCAAATTGCATATTCACTTAGAGCAGTTCTGCTGCCCAGTGTTTCCATGGGACTTTGTTGCTAGATTTACTGACTTTTCAGAACCAAGTAAGGATTCATTGTCTCCAAATAAGCTGCAAAACTAGCAACTTTCAGTTAAATTTTTACTGTATCGCTGTATATCGAGTGTGAGGTTTTTCTCCCTCTCTCTTTCTCTGCCTCTGAGTGACATAGGAGCAGCAGGGAGATGTATGGGCGTGTCGTCACTTTTGGCTGTGTGCCTGAAATCTCGGGTTTTAGTCGAGCCACAGCGACCATGACGACAGGCTGCAAGTAGTGATGGTTAATAGGTAGTCTTACAAGGCCACGTTTCACTCAATATTTCGTTTTGCCATTGTCTGACAGCAGAAACAGAAAATATGTGAAGAAAAAAAAAGGGGAGGAATAAACATTGAAGCACTGGTTAAATGTACAATCGTAGAAAATAACACTTCTCTAACGCTTGGGGGGTGGTTACTAGTGTATGTTGTGATAACTTGACTTCCACTGTAGCAGCTAAAAATGTCCTGGAAAATAATTTCAAGAAAAGAGTGGGAACCCTGGTTAAGCGTAATCATCTGCTCTGCCATGCTGAAGAAAAACTGGCTTTGTGTGTGTATGTGTGTAAAACAGGTGGTGGGCAGCGTGTTGTATTTCAGCAGCTTCAGTGTGGACAAACTGGGTCAACCTCTGCTCAATAACAACCCTCAGCACACTGATGGATGGGAAGTGCCAACGTATCTTAAAGACTGCTGACACCGGATCAGTCTGGAGGCCTACAATGCTCTCTCTGTTGTTGCTTGTGTATTCTTCATCAAATGTCATTTCCTTAAGATGTGCAAAAGCTACCAGCAGATCTTCTGCCAGGTTATCGGCATGGATGGGCAGGACATAGAAGTGAAAGACAAAAGGTGTGCTGTAAAATCTGCCATAGATGCACCACTTCTGTATCATTATTGTTACTATTATTATTGTTATTATAGTTAATATTTGTCATAAGCACTGTGTCCATTGCAGACCCAAAGCTTCTTGTTTTAACTGCGGTTCAAGCGCTCATCAAATGAGAGACTGCCCCAAGGTCAGTTATAATACACACACATACATGCGCAATACAATATTAGGATAACTCCCGCCACCTCATCAGACCCAATATTGTCTGCACAAAAAAAACAAGGCAGTATTAGGATTTTCATAGTTTAGTTTTTTTTTTTTCAAGCCTTGCTTTAGGGTTGGAAATGAGTGGTTCAAACCTGGGTTCACGTTTGAAAGTGTGCTTTCAAGTCAGTGTTTGGGTTTCAAGATAGTGTAAGAAAGGGCTGGACACTTCAGTATCAGACCCAATTGAATCCCTTCAAAATGGGGCTTGGCACGTCTACCGGTGTGACGGTCTGAGCGCTCCTCCGTGCTGAAAAGTCTCCTTGTGATTAATGCACATGCGTTACTAACAGGGGCATTCTGGGTACCTAGTAGACGGTTACTAGGAAATCCCCGGTCTCATAATTCCCCTTCTTCTACATAGAGGGAGCTAATATACGTTATAGCCTAACCCTAACCTTTTAAACAAAAATTGATAAAAAGATTTACACATATATGTACGTTTGCTGTGTTGGTCTTTCTGAGACGTCCAAAGCGAACATGAACACTCGGCGACAAATTGTCAAATGGCACATGTTGAAGCATGGATGGGGATATTTCAGACTGGCTGGAAGTTCACAAAATATATGCGCATTAAACACAAGGAGGCTTTTCAGCACTGGGGAGCTTTGACTTTTTTTTTTTTTCCCACTCTTCTTCAAACTTTTGTTTTAAAATAGGCTTTGAGGACAGGATTGGGGTTTAGAATTTTGATTTTACAGTTTAAGCAACCTGGGTGTCATTCTGAGCATAACAGTGATTGTTCTGGATATTCAGAAAATCTAGCCTCTGAGAGTAACAGTATAAAATCTTCTGTAAGTGAATTTTGATAGATTGCCAGCTCTGTTTTAAGATAGGCTGAAGGCTTCAAAGTATTGGTTAAATACACAGTTTGACTTTCAAATTAGGGTTTCATACATGTTTGGCTTTAAAAGTAGGTTTCCAAGCAATCTTTAAACTTTCAAAGTGCACTTTCTGCCCATGATTAAGGTTTTAAGACAGGGTTCTGGTTTCAAGGCAGGATTTCAGATATACATTGGGATTTCATGTTAGTGTTATGTTTTCGAGCCAGCCAGGCTTAGGGTTTCAAAACATGGTTAGGGTTTCAAGGCTAAACTAGGATTTTAAACCAGGATTATCTTTCATACATCGTGTTGAACAAATGTGTTGCAATCATGGTGAAACATTAGTTTTCTTGTGTGTTATCAGCCTAAAGACATGGCAGCCATCACCAAGAGAAGAAAGGAGTTTAACCAGAACCAGAACCTGTCCGGGCTCAGTAACCAGCGCTACCATGCTGACGAAGTGGAGGAGCGTTTCTCCAAATACAAGCCTGGAATCTTGAGGCATGGATTTGTTGTTACACACATTTGTTTGAATAAACCTTCATTTGCTAAGTGTTATGTGTTGTCTTGCAGTGAGGAGCTTTTATCAGCATTGGGATTGGATTCCAACACCCTGCCGCCTCTCATATATCGTATGAGGCAGCTGGGATACCCGCCTGGTTGGCTCAAAGAAGCTGAAATGGAGAACTCTGGTTTAATGCTCTATGATGGAAATGGTATGACTACTTGCTAGAGTTGGGAGAGTAATAGTATTGTTTTTGTTTTGATGTTTTAATTAATGTGACACTGATGGGACATGTTTTTTTTCACTGGGAAAAAATAGCATTGAGGCAGCACAGTGGTAGACTGGTTAGGACATCTACTTCACAGTTCTGAGAACCCGGGTTCAAATCCGGCTTCGCCTTTGTCTAGTTTGCATGTTTCCCTGTTTCTCTCTGAGTACTGCGGTTCCCTCCAACATCCCCAAAACATGCATAGTAGGTGTATTGAACACTCTAAATTGTCCATAAGTGTGAATGTGAGTTGAACAGTAACAGGAGTCACTGAGTGGCTAGCCTTGAAAAATTACCTCAATAGCACAGCGAAGATTCATCCAGTTCACAGGAGAACCCAGGACAACATCTAAAGAACAGCTGTCCTCCCTTGCATCAGTGCTCGGCACAGACATTAGCAAAGTTATCTCCTCAATCTTCATTACTGCCAAATAAAGCGTGTGTCCCAAGTTCCCATTGTGTGTTTAAAAAAAAAAAAAAAAAAAAAGTGTATTTGTGGGGGGGGGGGGGGGGGGACAAGTAAAATCAGATTTTTAAGAAAAACAACCTCAACTTTGCTGTTGTGTTTGCCTTCATCAAGTGTCAAATGAGAGCAGTATGACCAGCATCCAAAATGTCTCGTATGATGTTTCCAAACTGGTGGATTTCCCAGGATTCAACGTGCCAGCACCGGATAAAGTTAAAGATGTAAGTCATTGGTAGTATTGTTTCTTTCAAATATGGGGGAAAAAACATTCCCTTTACTTATGAAATACTGCCAATGATTCATTATTGAGCTAAATGAAGGTTTTGTATTTTGTGCTACCGTGCAGGAGTACATGCGCTACAGTTCTGTTCCCATGCAGAGCAATCACATGAAGCACAACTACGCCGCCTACCTGTCCAGTCACTTTACTTCGGTAACACTAACTCTACTTGTGTGTACTATCCAAATGTGCATCTCACACCGTTTTATATGGCATTTAATTATACTATGACCCTTTAGTCTAGTGGTTTCCAAACTGGGGAGACCAGGGTGTGTAGGGCAACCATCAACTATCATGAAAACTTTTCATTACCCTTAGCCCATTATTAACTTTTTTTTTTTATTTATTAGCTAACTGTGCTGTTGTATCTCAAAAGTTATGCATGTTATGAACCAAACGGAACACTTGGACTGAACCAAAGCAGTCAAGTTGACCCATTTTGACGGTTTTCAAAAACTTTTCCTTCCCGAGTAATGGGTTTTTCACAGGGTGGAGCAGAAAGGACAGATGTTTTTGCGACAAATAGTAACGCAGCTGCAAAAAAAAAAAAAATATTGACAAGTGATGGAAGTTGGCTTTCGGGCTCTTCAGCATTGTCCTGTTGATGTGCGTGATTTCCACATGAATAACTGCCTTTAACTCGTCCAGTATACTTCACAGGGTCAATGTGCATACACACGTGCCTTGAGGTGTCCCCACAAAATATATAATCACACATGGAAAAATCAGGGGATTTATGGGGTCTAAGGAGTATCAGCAAACTTGGAAATTATGTGGTCACCGAAAAGATGACGACGAATGGCCATACATGCTGTGTCTGTGTGGGTTCTCGCCCTATCCGGCTGAAAACACACATTGAAGAGGCGGGTGTGTCTTCGTTGAAAATTAGACACAAAAAAGTTATTTACAGTCAGCTCCAAAAGTATTGGAAAAGTAATGTCAACTCCTTCTCCAAATTCCCCTGGCGAGTCATCATTGAATCCCTTCGACGCCTTACCCCTTTTATTTTTCATGTTTTTAACGTGACCCCTAAATTTTCTGTACCCCATATTGTCAGTAATACAAGGGCCACTTTATAGCTGGCCCCTTGGTCATTCCCTTATTCCATCATTCCATTCTATCCTTCTGAGAAGAGTATCTCCATCCTTGTCATGGAGGTTATGATTCTGGACTTATAATGCGTTGACACCACATGAAATTTAGCCTTCACCGCTCCACATCATGTTTAGCCGTGTTAGCTAGCTTAGCCAGCTATAGGTCCTAGGTCTTTGACGTGGCACTGGCCGCAATTTTTGTGTGTTTCATGACAATACCCTCTTTCAGCAGTTTTTTTTTTTTTTTCAGTGGCAAAAATCTTTCAGATGAAAATGGAAAATGCACTTTTGGGCCGTTTTTTTTTTTTTTTTTTTAGCCAAATGATTTCAGTGACAGAATTTTCGGTGCATTACAGATTTTCAAGTGGATACAGTTTGTTGTCCGTGCATTAGCGTGTAATTGACATCTTATGTGTCAACAGCCTGATGGCTCGTGCAACAAGAGGCGTCATGACTCTGACTCATCTCAACACCTCAGGAAGAGGCCCAAATCCAGCCATGATAGCAACTCTGACATGGATGTTGAATCAGGTAAACAATAATCAATAAATATTAACAGTATGAAATGGGTCAAGGTGATTCATCAATATTAAGTCTCGTTTATTTCTCAAGCCATTTTTTGTCAATTTTACTTATAGAGATGTTTATTAACTGAATTCAGAACAGAATGGCACATTACGTGACTGTTCACTGTCAAATATAGACGGAGCAGGCATTTTTGGGCACTATCTTTGGCTGCTTTAGAGCACAAGTACTTGGTGGAGCACAAATAGTAATATTTGTAAATGATTTACTGTAGGGAAGGTTTACTGTATATTTTGAGGATTCCTGATCTGATCTTTGAGTTTGGAAATCACTCCATTATACAAGTATCGAATAAGACTGGATCTAAAATCTCTGATTTTTACCACACTTATACAAGCAGTCCATTCCATGCTCCACTCCAGTATTTCTATCCAGCAGCGCCCGGGTACAAGCGGCCAAAATGACTTTTCTCCACATGGTGTCCAGACTCTCGCTTAAAGATGTTGTGAGAACCTTGGTCATCTGGGAAGGGCTCAGATTAGAGCTGCTGCTCCTCCTTATTGACAGGAGCCAGATGAGGTGGCTCGAGCATCTGATTTGGGTGCCTACTGGACACCTCCCTGGAGATGTGTTCTGTGCATGTCCCAACTGGGAGGAGAACCCAGGCACCCCCCAGGCCACGCTGCAGAGATTATGTACCTCGGCTTGCTTGGGAATGCCTCGAGATGCCCTCAGAGGAGTTGAGGAAGGGAAGTCTGGGCTTCCCTATGAGTCACTGCCCCCACAACCTGGCCTGGGATAAGTGGAAGAAAATGGATGGATGGTTTTCTTTAAGTTGTTTTTCAGGATTTCCCAATATAACTTTAATTGTATTCAGTTTTACATTGTTTTACTTTATGTCACCTGTTGGTTGAATGATGAATGGGTCATTTTTTTCCTCATACCTAGATTATCATTCTCTGTTTGAGTAATATCACTTGATGAAGCCTTTTCTATCATTCCATACCACAAACAAAGTATCATCATTGCTGATCTTGTGTTGGACTGGTATCAGTATCTTATTGGAAATGGAAAAAGTGGGATCGTGACATTCCCAGTATATTTGTGGTACTCTGGGCCGCCCCAAAAATTGTACTTTGGGACCAATCCCTGTTGCAAACAGCAAAAATCTATGATTAAGCTCCTCCCCTACCTTCAACAGAGTTTCCGAGGACCAAGAGGCCGTTTATCTTCGAGAGAGTTTGAACTTGAGCAAAAATCAGCGAATATAATGCCAATAATTATTGAAAATATAGCGTAAATATACTATTCACAAAATTTGTTACAATTATAGCAATATAAAATAATCAATAATTGCATGATTAAAATTGTAATACAAATAACAATGTTTATACGTCTGCCCACCAGATCCTGGGACTCCTTACCTGACCCCCCGCCGGAGGGACTTCAATTTTGAAACGCCAATGCCCCCGGGGTCCCCGTGCTTCAGCTCGCCCCCACCTTTGCCACATGGCACCCCACCCGCAACCCCCACACCGCCACCTCTCCCGAAAGGCACCCCGCCAAGCACGCCCAGAAACTTCTCCCCGGCAACACGAGGGGCTTACTCGCCGGTCGTGGATGAGGCCGTAGAGGGGAGAGAGGATGAGCTCACCCTGGAGGAGCTGGAAGAGCAACAGAGGCTAATCTGGGCAGCACTGCAGAATGCTGACACTCCCACCAACAGTGACCCGGCGACACCCATGGCGGGAACCCCTGCTGGGCTCTCTCCCAGCGTGTCTACACCTGCACGGGGCGACTCAGAAATGGAATTTGTTGAAAGAGTGGGTGGAAGTCTGGATGAGAATCAAATGTTGCCTGAACTCATTTGCCCTCAAAATGGTGGCATCCAAAACCTTGCTGCGCCCCAACAGAGCAGCACCCCTGCTGTTATCACAAAAGAGGAGATGCCTCCAGACAAATTTGAGGACATCGGCCCGCAAAGTCCTGCTGCTCTTATATCCAAAGCGGACTGTTTCCAAAGCCCAAATCCTGAAAAAGACAGTCTCCAAAGTCCAGGTCCCATCAAATCTGTGGATGAAAGTCCTCAAAGTCCTGCTCCACTTAAATTACGAGAGGATAGCCCAAAATGTCCAAGTCCCAGCAAATCCCAAGAAGAGAGCCCCAATCCAGATTGCCAGGATGCAAACGGGCTCTCCCCTAGGGCCATGGCCCCCAAAGCGTCGGCCCTTCCCCACCGCAGCCGCTTTGCCGAGGGCATTGTGCCCTTTGAGGACACACCCGAGTACACAGAGGTGGCCGAAGCCACGGGGACATACCTCCGTATCAGAGACTTGCTCAAAAGTTCACCTCGCAATTTAGCCAGAAAAAAAGACTGAATTGGGGAAAAAAAACATTCTTGTCCTATGTTTTTAACTCATGATTTTTATGTACAGCGTCTACAAAGCACAAAGGGACATAATGCAAAAGATTTTTCCTTTTTTTCCCCATTTTATCGTTTAGCTGTATTTGTTAAACTGTTAATTTGTAATGTTTTGTTTTTTGGGCAGAACAGTCTTGAAGTAAACATCTGATTTGCCTCTATTTGTCTTTTGAAGACATTTTTTTTAATCTATTTTCTCTCCCAAATTGTCCTCACTTGGTTGCAGGTGATCTGGAGCTTTGCCCTAACTCAGCTGACTGGGGAAAAATCTGGATAGACTCTCGGCTGATTGCGAGTCCATCACCAGGCACATGGACAAAACCATTCACCAATTTTTATAAACATTGCGGTGATATGAAAAATGATTTTCCCCCTCAGCCCTGTGTTTGCTCCACTTTATTTTCTGCCAAAGAATTTTGAACATTAGTCAAATAACACAAACAGAAAATGGTGTTTTTAGATGTTTTGTACTAAGGGAGAGAAAAAAAATCCCAACCGACATGGCTCTGTGAAAAGCCCTCTACCTAAGAACTGATTGGGCTGCCCTTTGGAGCTGCAACTGCAATCAAGGGTTTGGGATAACTTACAATGAGTGCAGTGGAGGAATTTTGGCCCACTCATCTTTGCAGAATTGTTGAAATTTAGCCACATTCAAAAGTGGACTGGGTAGTGAGTATTGGATCATTGTCTTGTTGCAGAAATCAAGTTTGTTTCATCTTGAGGTCACGAACAGATGGCTAGACAGTCTCGTTTGGGATTTTTAGGTAGACAGCATAATTCATTGTTCCATCTATCACAGCAACTCCAGCAGTAAAACAGGCCTAGACATTATCACCATCATATTTGAGCGTTGGTATGATGTTCTTTTTCTGAAATGTTACTTTTATGCCAGATGTAATAGGACACACCTTCAAAGTTGTTCTTTTTCCATGTCAGACAATAGTATTTTTCCCAAAGTCTTAGGGGTTATCCAGATGTCTTCTGGCAAGATATGGATGAACCTTGATTTTCTTTTGCTTCAGGATTTTTTTTTACGTGGAACTCGGCAATGCAGGCCATTTTTGCCCTGTCCCTGATGTTAGAATCATGAACACTGAACTGAGGTGAGTGAGACTTGTACTACAGTGCTTTGGATGTTGTTTTGGGGTCTTTTGGGACCCCCTTGGATGAGTCGTCACTGAGCTTTTGGGGTAATTTTGGTCAGCCTGCCATTCCTGGGAGGGTTCACCACCTATGTTTTTCCCATTTGTGGATAATTGCTCTCACTTCCACACTGAGCTCAATTACTTATTCTCATTAGTTCCTGAATTTCTATAGATCTCAGAATGATATCTATCTTTTGAGGATCTTTTGGTCTACTTCACTTTGACAGGCAGGCCCTATTTAAAGGGAAATCCAGTGGTTTGCATGAACAGTGTATCCAATAAGTTATGTAAAATGTACCCAATTTTGACAATGTGATGTTAAATCCTCTCATTTAATGGTCTTTTGAGAAGATTATCAACCATTACAAATTTTCAGGGGCGTCACATGACCTACGTGAACGGATGTGACGTGTAACGTGCCGCACCAAAGACTCAATTACATTGTGCCCAGTGCTGATTTCTCTGATTTATCCTCATCTGATGAAGAAATAGTATCAATTGACCGGGAAGACGGAGGAATACTTCCATAAAGATTTGAACCTGTGGCTGTAATTAATGTTGAATATTCAGATGGTTCTTCGGGCAGAATGACGTGCAGTCTGACTACTCGGAGGCCTACGTGCAACATAAGTGCGTAAACAAAGGCCCTGGAGCTCCGGGTTCGCAGCTGCGGATGGTTCTTCAGACGGGAATGATGCGGAGTCTGACGAGCAAGCTTGGGCAGTGGGCTGTGAGACGAGCTTCGGCGTCCGGGGCTAACGGCCTCCATCTGCGGCTGCCGGCCCGGACCTCCGGGGGCCTTTGTTTACGCACTTATGTCCCGCACGTAGGCCTTCGAGTAGTCAGACTCCGAGTCATTTCACCTGATGAACCATCAGAATATTCAACATTTACAGCCACAGGTTCAAATCTGTATGGACGTACTCTTCCAGATCAACCGATAATGCTATTTCTTCATCAGATGAGGATAAATACGAGAAATCGGCGCTGGGCAGAAACAGTGTCCCATGTAATCGAGCCTTTGTTGCAGCACGGTAAACGTCACATCTGCGCATGTAGGTCATGTCACTCGCCAAAATGGCAGCGCCTCGAAAAAATTCGGAATTGATTAAAATCTTCTCAAAACACTGTTAAATGAGAGAGGATTTAACATTGCGTTGTCAAAATAGACTACATAATACATGATCTCTTGGATACATTGTTCATGCAAGCCCTATTGATTGAGGGTAAGTGTGGCAGAATAAGGCTTGAGTGTGGCAAGAGAAATTAAGGAAAGATAAACCACTTGTCATCAGATGAAATTAATTAAAATTGTTCAAAGAGGCTTTTCCTGACATTTTTGTCATCGCATCTCACAGCACTAGCTATGGTCTGCATTTCCCACAGGATCAGAAGTTTCTCATTGTTCAAAAGTGTCTCAGTCTGAGGGGTACAAAAGGATTTTTACGGCATTAAAAACACAATGGTACACAAAGACAGTCAAGTGGAGAAAGTATGCCACAATAGTGACATTACAAAGAACTGCACATCCCTCTAAAATTGCTGAAAAGATAAACTGGTAAGGGAAGGTGCCAAGACTTACTGATAGAGACATAGAAGCTGCAGGAATTTCTGTTAAAGTAGAATAGGGTTATAACTTTTAATTTTACTAATTTTTTGTTTTATTTACATATATATCTACTTTTACTTTTCGTGCAGGGTGTGAGTGCTTTTGCCACCACTGACATTATGTAATTTGTTGGGGTGGTGTTGACTTGGAATTTGTCATTTGTCTTTGGGGGCTGATAGGCAGGGTCACTACACAACGATGAGTGGTGACTTTAGAGATTTTCTTTTCTTTAGAGATTAATTTAGATTGATCTGTGACTTTAACTGAGAAAATATACAGCCTAGTGTGAGGAAACATCCATCCTCATTACCGCTTAGCCTGCTAAGGGTATTCGAGCCTATTCCAGCTGACTTCAGAGCGGAGGTGGACTACGTATGGTCTGAATTACTCGGCAGTCAGTTGTAGGACACATACTGTTGAAGCCAAATGTTTGAATACACTATGCAAAAACACACATTTAATTTTTTGTTTCACTGTCTGGAGTCAAATCTGACTAAACCTCTCCTGTTTCAGGTCAGTCAGGATCACCAAAATTATTTAATGTTGTTAAATACAACAATAATAAGAGAGAATTCATGAGAGAATTTATTTATTTTCCTCAGGGTAAAAAGTTTACATTTCTGTCTCATTCCTAAGCAGTGTGATGCCTGGACATTGCCATGATATTTATATGTATGTATAATTGTTTGAACAGATGAACATGGCACCTTCATGCATCTGGAAATTGCACCCAAGGATTAACCAGACTTGTGGAGCTCAACAATTCTTTCTCCAATTTCCTGGCCCATTTCTTTTGATTTTTCCCATGATTTTAAACAAGGAAGCAGCCTATAAATACATCCCCGGCGGGGTGTTGTCGATGAACTCACATGATGTACAGCTAACCTATCGGGAGCTTCCCAAGCCAGACCTCTTCATCTGGGCTGCCCGTGTTCTTTAAAAACATAGCGATTTTTATGTATGAAAATTTTTGCCCTTGAGGAAAATATTATGAAATCCTCTAAGAAATCGTCTCGCTCTCATTATTGTGGCATTTAACAAAATTAAATAATTTTGATGATCCAGACTGACCTGAAACAGGAGAGGTTTGAGGTCTGATTTGACTTCAGACAGTGAGACAGACTGACAACAATTGCATTTACTTTTACTGAACCCACCATGCCTGCACCGTCAGTGACTCAAGTGACTCGATCGCGTTCGTCCTACTGGAGTTGCCTTATACTCTCTGAAGATTGCCTAGTCAGCATTTTGGGCATAAACAAAAATCTAATTAATTTGAATGCTATTTATAATTAACCTAAGCCAAATACCATATTTATAATTGTTGAAATTGAAGAAAACCACTGTTTTGCGTTTGTAAAAATGAAGTCAACATACTGTATTTGGTCCATCAGACACTCCACGAATATTGAATGTGAGAATTCACTAACTCTCGGAACAATGTGCTCTATATAATAATATGTTAAAATAATATAATGTTTGTTGGAGTGGAGGAAACTGACCGCGCATTCACACGCAGATGGCTTGTCACGTATATTCCTCTATCTTACGTCTGTACTATAGTTAGCCAGTCTGTTTGCGACGCTCAAGTCTGAACACTCCTACGGGATCGCCGCTTGGACAAACCACATTTTGTCGCAGACCTTGAGCTTCCGCCGGTATAGTATTTATTTCCTGAGTGAGAAGTCGAAGCAGCAGGAGCCCGAAAAAAAAAAAAAATCAATCTTCTGTGTCTTTGGGAAGACGTGGACTCCTTCCACGGCACTCGTCAACAGGTCAGAACTCGCTCACTGTCAAGTCATTTTTATCGCCCCCCCCCTCCAATAATAATTCTAATTGATACATGTATAAACGAACAACGCCCTAGACGACTGGACGGTTGTTGACGTTGTCCAGGTAAATCGACTTTACTTGAGGCGTCAGGTCGGCTAATGGCTAACGTAGCTACCGGTTGTCACTTGGGCCTCGTCCGCGAGTTTTAGTGGCTAACAAACCGTAGTGTGAAGCCTTGACTCACACGGTGTTATACGGAGGAGGAGGAGGAGGTTATTATTCGGCACGGGGGAAAGTTAGTCCCAGAGCTCCCTCCCGGTCAATGACATTGTAGACACTTTTGGCCGCCGTCGATTTACGCTTTCCCGCCGTCATGCCTACGCTGTCGTGGGTGGATGTAGTATTTCATGGATTTTTACAAGTAATTGGAGGGATTTCTGGTTAGGTTTTTTCTTTAGTTTGACCAGAAGTTCCTCTTCAAAGACAGGCGGCGTCCGTTAGCTTCCCAGTTCGAGGTGTCAACGTCATCGCACAGTTTGACTCCTCGAACGTTCTCCCCTCGATTTGTTCCTTTCATCAAAGTACATTTAAAAATGATGGAACAAATCAATATTTTTCTAGCAGTACTTTTTATAATTGGAAACTTGTAGGGTTCCACAAAGTTCTAAACGTTCCGTGTGTGAAATTTACGAAAGTGGAAGTTGGGTCTTATTGGGACATTAAATTTTAGTTGGAGGGGGGGGGGGAGAGAGAATTCTTGAATACAATAATCCCTACTAAAACAAGCAGATTTCATGCAAGTATGAGTAAAGATGCACTGATACCTAAGCCAGTGCTAGGCATCACATGTTTATATTCTATGTTCCTCTTTGTCTTGTTAATGCAATGAAAACTAATCGAAACTCCTTAATCTCCAGGCCTACTTCTAAATGAAAGGTGTGCTAAGACTGTCAAGGAAAAATGTAGTTGGATGTCTTTGAATATGCTTCTTATCCAGGTCATTACATTCTCTGGCCATTTAGCCGACCGCAATTACACTGCTCTGTTTCTCTTCGAAGGCTTTAATGACCAAGGCAGAGCTACAGACAGAACATTGGGAATTGCTTGAATGAGGATTTTTGCCATCTTCTCCTATGCTGTACTTTGATGTGTTGTGGTGAACTAATTGATAGACTCAAAAAAAGACTGTAATTTATAACTCTGCTTGATTGGTTGTTGCAACCTTGAATTGTCAATTTAGTGGTAAATCTGTGTGCTCTATCATTTAGCTTACCCCACTGCCATCCCCTCGCCACAGATCAGCGTGTGGTGAGAAGATTAACATGATGGCAATGGGAAAGTCTCCAGACTAATGGATCATTTCACTTGGGTGGTTGCACGTAACACAAAATAGCTTCAATGTGCCAGATCTCAGATTCTATATGTGATTTACCATGAAGTCAATGGGCCGTTAATGTTGTACAGTTTTAAGTGGTGCGAGTCAATGTTCTTCGCAGTGGTTCAATGACCTGAGGCTGTGCAGAACTGAAAGAAGTGTGTGAAAACTGGAGCACTCCAGATAAACTGGGTCACTAATGATGACAGTCTTTCGTTCCTTTGACTGACAAAGTGTGTGTGGGTCAAATGCAATTTTGTTTTTGTCAAACTAACATTTTAAGATTCTTAAATATCATCTGTGAAAATAAGAAAATCTTGTTTGGTAAAATGACTCAATCTTTATCAGACAATGTTAGAGGGAAGAACAAAGGTGTTTACAGAGCGATGCTGTCACTTGTTTTATCAATATTACAGGAATTTTTGCGGTTTATTGTAACTGAGTAGAAGTTGGTACCACGCACTCTTGCAATATTGTTGGAATTTTTGTTGTCTTTTCCTCTTTTCCAATCTTGTATCACTGCCTTTGTGCAAAAATCCATGACCAGAGTGTCAATTTTAATGCCCGAGACCCACGTTGGGGACACGACAAGCTGAGCAAGTTTATTGCTCCGTTCATGGAACTGACATCTAAATGTCACTGACTTTAAGGCCTGTTTTCCTTATGCGGTTGGCAACGCCCGCGTTGCATCACATGATCTACGCATTGCCCCTTGCAGCACCGCCGCACACAGGTAAAACAAAGTTGCTGTGTGGAAACACCCCTGGAGATCATCTCTCGTGATTGGTCTGTTTTAGTCACATGGTGTGATTACTTACTCACCGTTTCTCCCTCTTCCACATACCACCTACGCCGCCACCTTCTTGAGCAATTTTGTAGCATAAACGTACAGCAGCTGTAGAGCATTGGCCTTAGAGTTCTGAGGACCCAGGTTCAAATCCCAGCCCCACCTGGGTGGAGTTTGCATGTTCTCTCCGTGCCTGTGTGCGTTAGCTATAAATAACCAGTTCAGGGTGTACCCTACCTCCTGCCTGATGACAGCTGGGATTGGCTCCAGTATTCCCGTGACCAACTTGAGGATAAGCAACTCAGAAAATGGATGGATGGAGGAATATATGTAGTATCCAGTCGTTTATTTGTTCAAGCACTGTTCTCTGGTCACCATTGTTGTTTCTTTGTTCCTTGTTATGTAAAGGAAAGTATGAATGGCTAGCAAAACCCCAAAATGTGCTCAGGAAACTCCACCTTGTGTCATCCTAGCCAATACCAGCCGTAGCAACACCTTTGCGTGTCTACAACATGCGAGATAGCCGCAGTGAGGTCAACACAGTCTCTGCGCGCATGAGGAAATAGCGGCCTCTAAAGTTGTCCCTGTGTCACATCTCATCAGCAAGTTACGACAGATACACAGACTAGAGGAGTCACAGAAATGCGTAGTAAACAGAGACCGATGGAAATACCTTGATTGTTCTGTGGTTCATGATTCAACGACAGTTATGAATTTTAAAGTTGAAGTCCTTGTTAGATTGTAGCAAATTGTGCAAAAATAAACGGGAAAAAAATTCTTTGCACATATCAATCTGTATTGGGTAGACAGATATAGGTGAAGACCTTCAAAATCAAACATTAATCCAAAAGGCTTGCTGTGTGGTAATCTGACAAATCGGATTATTTCCCCCCACAGACCTCCCTGTAATCCATTTTCCTGCTCCCAGCCAGAAATATCCATTTTATTTGGCCCAAAGAAAAAAGTCCAAGTGGCTGCGTTGACCATGTGATGACAGGTCGCAGATGCCACCAGGAGACCTCTGCAGAAGCATTAGCTGTGCCAGTGTATCGCCTGCCCTTTTGATGGGTATTTTTAGGTCTGTGACACGGCCTCTGCTGTGCTCACAGGAACAGAATGCCTCTCAAAACAAAAACACACTGCCCATGACTCAAAGACGTCTTTACTCTAGTACAGTGGTGTTTAAAGCTCAAGTGTCGTCAAACGGATGATTTTTGGTATATTATTAATGAAAAACCCACAGCCAATATGGTCCCATGTGTTTTTTCACCACAAAACATGATTTTGACTTATACAGCTTTTTGTAACTCCCGCCATGAAAATCCTCTCGAGGGATTTGTTTTTGAGAAGAAGCAGGAAGTGACGTACAGGACAGAGGCGCCCCGGAGTGGACTCGTTTGTTTCCAGTAGTTTTACCTCCGGGAAGGTAGCTCGTTGTTCCTTCGTGTTAGCCAAAATGCCGCCTCATTGCATTGCTGGACATTGCTTGAACACTCGGGAGAATGGATTAAGCCTTCATAAGTTTACAAGAGACCCGGTTCGTTGTGAAAAATGGATTGCACGGGTGCAGAGGACGAGAGCTTTGTGGGTTATTGGAATAATTAGTTTGGGACGGACCATGTAATCTGTCTCTCTCATAACGTAACAAAAGATCCGCATATGAAATGTGTCTGTGCGCGTCGGCCAGCCAACAATGTCTCGATAGTGTTCATCGAGTACTGCGGCTACTTTGAACATACCCCTAAATGCAACATAGCTAGGGTCAACCTCCTCCTTATATGCCACCACAGGCGCTGAAACTCAGCCACACCGGCTGAGGCGCCGCGTTCGGCGGTCACAGCTTCTGCGAAGGCTGCGCGTCGGTCTTTGCGACGGGGGCGTCTCTGAAGAACCCAGCCGAGAATGCGTTACTCAGTCGCGTGCGCGCATAAAGCGCTCTGGTTTGACTGTGACTAAAGCAGCACTGCTCGGTTCTGTCATAAGCCACACCGGCCAGCTGCGATGGCTCATCTCCTCCGCGGGAGTAGATCGGACGGGATGTGGTTTGGCCGTGATCGGATATCATCTGAATATGGCTCGAAACAATAGTGTAATTTTGCCCCGGTAACTTCACTCTGTTGTGTGGTGTTGTCCTTTTTGAAAAGAACTTCGGTGTCAGAAGGGGCGTCGGAAAAATGCGAATAGCTCTGTTGTTCGGCTTCCGTAGTAGCAGGCACTGCGAGTTTTCAACGGCAGAAGTGACGATGTCGTCAAGGACAGATGACGCGACTAATATGGCGACCACTTGGATGTCGAGGGACACTCAATTGCGCAATGTTGTGCATGGATGACGCGCTGTCCGCTCACTTTTTTTTTTTTCTGTATAGACATTGAAGTGAATAATGTTATGTATTTTTCATTACAATATCTATTTTAGAATGTTTATAGGGATGACACCCCCCGGGCTTTAAACATTGTCCTGCCAAGGCCATATAAAGGAAAATAGAAGGATCCAAGGGCCACGTTGGCATTCTTAATTTCTTAACTGGTCCAAGAGTACTAACATATTGTTGAATTAGGAACTACAATTCTAAAAATGTACTAATAGCTTCTCTAACAATAATAGATGGATTATTAGTCATTAATGAATGCATTAAAAAAAGTTAAAGTACACATTCCCTCATCACTCTTCCAAAACCCACGCAATCACTTTTTCTTTGTAAAGCAAACACAAACTGTTATCAGAACTGTTTCAAACTTCCCCATGAAATCTCTCCCCACTGTCCCTTTAAAAAAAAAAAAAAAAAAAAAAAAACTCACACATGCATGATTTGGGCTCGGAATGGTAGCAAATTCTCCATGACTGTTCAGACATGCGCGTGTTTATGCAGGGAACTGACGTGAAAATGTGGTGGAGACACATGTTCTCATGACAGTTACAAACTCATTATGAACATAGTTATAATTGTCCAATAAAAAAATATAAACACTTTTTACTAGATTGATGCCATTCTCATTGATTTTAACATATCCTGCTAAGTCTAAACTCTATTACTTACTACTGAGATGCAGGATTTTTGTAATCCCTTTTGAACTCTGTTTTTGTGTTTTATAATTGATATGGTAAAATGTTGGGCATAAGACATACCAAAAAAAGTGGACGCCGGTTCAAAATTGATCCCTGACAGTCTTTGTGTCCACATATGTTATAGCCCCTGTACAAAAGAGAGGTATTTTTGGAGGTGTTGGGGCAAGTCATCAAATGGCCTTTAAAGTATTTTTTGTTTTTCCTTCAGGGTCCTCTTCAAGACCAGCTATTTTTTCCCCCCACACTCCTTACTCCCTTTTTGTTTTTTTTTTTTTTTTTTTTTTTTTTTTTTTTTTTTTTTTTTTGTCGACCATTTTCTTTTTTGTTTTTAAATCACAGTCCAAGAGCCTTCACCTGTTGTCTTAAATGGTCTGTGTTGGGACTCCGCTCATTGACGGACATCGGCCTCACACGTCCAGCTAATCATATCAGAAAACATGAGCTCAGCCAAGGCCAGCATGCTCAAAGGGCCCAGTAAGATAGCCAAGGGCCCAGGCACAGGTGCACCCAAGACGAACCCAGGCACAGGTAGGGAAAAACTACACATGGTAACACCACATTCGCTAATCTGGAGCAGTGATTCCCAAACAGTGTGCTGGGGTACATTAGTGTGCCGTGAGCGTTCTTCAGGTGTACCGTGGAAAGTTATCCAATTTCATGTAATTGCTAAAAAAACATTTGTTCCAAGAAATAATGTATCGTTATTCATCTATTTATGCCAGTGAGGAACAATGACAGACAGAACAAAAAAAATCCTATTCTATTAGATGGGAGGAAGTACATACAATAATGAATCTATCCATTTTTAGTGACATTTACCTTTTTAGTGTGCGGTGGGATTTTTCAATTGTAAAATATGCGCTTTGGCTCTATAAATGTTGGAAATCACTGATCTAGACGGTAATTATTTCAATTCAGAGGCACTTAAGTAAAGTAAACAACCAAAATCTATGAATTTGTCCTTCTGATTGGCAAGAAAATAACATGCCAGAAGTCCACATTTTTTAGTAAAAAAAACTTGGTTTGGTTTAATCTTTAGATAAATCTTGGCTCAAGATCTTATGTCTTCAATGGGACTTTTTTTTTAATAAAAAAAAATCAATTTTGCCACCAGTCATTGACATGTCTCATAAATATTTAAAATAAATAATCCTTGTATTTTATTGAATTTATAAAATGTTATAAAAAATGCAATAGTGACCTTTTAAAAAAAATCTTAAAACATTATTTTATATTTTAGCTCCAAATAGTTTCAACTCAGCGAGTTCCTTTCATCTTTTCCTGCTAGAGGTCTCCACTCCACTCATTGTTTTCCATTTTAAGCCTATCTCCTGCATCATCCTCTCGAACACTTCCCTCACTGCAAAGATACTTTACACGATGGAAACACGGAGTAAATATCTTTTGCCAAACCAATCAATGACATTGATAAAATCATCTGATCAGCATAAAATGCTAATTTTCGACTGATACCAATCAAGGTGATCAGATCTGTATGAAGTCTATTGATCAAAGTAATTTTATTTCGCAGCAACGTGGAGCAGCTGTAAAGTGTTGGCGTCACAATTCTGAGAACCAGGGTTCAAATCCCGGCCCTGCTTGTGTGGAGGTTGTGTTAGTTTTCTCCAGAACTTGGTTTGCTCCCACATCCCAAAAACATGCATTAATTGGAGACTCTAAATTGCCCCGAGGTGTGATTGTGAGTGCGACTGTTGTCTCTCTCCATGTACCCTGCGATTGGCTGGGAACCAGTTCTGGGTGTACCCCGCCTCTTGCCCTATGACAGCCTGGATTGGCTCCAATACTCCCGTGACCCTTGTGAGCTTAAGTGGCTCAGAAAATGGATGGATTGCTAAGATTGTGGTTCTGATCTTTCCCGATCGACCCTAAAAAAATCCCGCTCTGTTACGGAAGCACAGAGATACAGTGAAGAAAACAAGTATTTGAACACTCTGCGATATTGCAAGTTCTCCCACTTAGAAATCTTGGAGGGGTCTGAAAGTTTCATCATAGGTGCATGTCCACTGTGTGAGAGATCATCTAAAAAGAAAAATCCAGAAATCACGATGATTTTTTTTTTTTTAAAACCATTTATTTGTGTGATACAGCTGCAAATAAGTATTGGAGCACCTGAGAAAACCAATGTTAATATTTAGTACAGTAGCCTTTGTTTGCAATTCCAGAGGTCAAACATTTCCTCTAGTGGTTCACCAGGTTTGCACACATTGCAAGAGGGATTTTGGCCCACTCCTCCACACAGATCTTCTCTAGATCACACAGGTTTCTGGGCTGTCGCTGAGAAACATGGGAGTTTCAGTTCCCTCCAAAGTGTTCAAATACTAGTCTAATATAGATAAACAACATTTTTTGTTTAAAAAAAAAAAAAAAAAAACTAACAACTGACCCTAGTTTTTAAATATAGGAAATCTAAATCACTAAATTTTTTTTGGGTGTAATCTTATTTTGTCCATATTTGTACAGCCCAAATATCGGTCAGGTTTATTTTCTTTTTTTTTTTTTTTTTAATTTGAGCTACTTTTCAGAGTACATTAAAAAAAAAAAAAACCTAATTGTTTATAAATTTTCCCATTTTTTTCCTCAGCCTATTGCTTCTCCTCTCCAGGTATTTTATTTGATTTATTTTTTGTCTTGTTTCTTAACAGGAGGTAGAGCTGCTACAGCTGACAAATCAACCACCGGCGTGGAAGACAACAAGGATGCCAGCGATGGCTTCCAGATGGGTGAGCGCGTCTGGGTGAACGGGACTAAACCAGGCTACATCCAGTTTTTGGGAGAGACCCAGTTCGCTCCAGGACAGTGGGCTGGGATCGTTCTGGATGAGCCAATCGGGAAGAACGATGGCTCGGTGGGAGGCGTGCGCTATTTCCAATGTGAGGCCCTGCGAGGGATCTTCACCCGTCCGTCCAAGCTGTCACGCACCGAGAGCGAAGGCGACGGCACTGAGACGGCGCCGCCCTCTCGTGCCGCCTCCCCTACCCCGTCCGTGGGCAGCCTATCCTCTCACATACCTGCGGCCAAAACCACAGCAGCCAAGAAGTCCTCAAATTCTGGTCCATCTGTGACTCAAACAGCCCAGTCTTCTAACTTGGTGCGCGTCAACAGCGAATCCACTGCCAATCTGTCAGAGAGCGGCTCAATCAAGAAAGGGGAACGGGAACTCAAGATGGGGGACCGTGTGTTGGTAAATTTTGGATTCTTTTTTTATTTAAGTAGCTATAAAATGTTAACATGGTCATTGTAGTGTTTCCCCACTCATCTGAAATTCGCTACTTGGAAAATTCCCAATTCACTACTTGGAAGGTCCTCCGTTAATCGCTGTTTTAGTGCTCGGTCCATTCCGATAGAAAAAGAGAGCTTTACTGTTGTACGTAGGGTTGGGCATCGTTTGATTTTGAGCAATTCCGTTTCCTTATTTCAATACCTGAAGGATTCTCTATTCTGATTCTTTTAGGGGCTGTGTCAAAAATGTTTGCGTGGTTTATGTAAAGTGTGTCTAAATTTTGAACATCCATTAGCAGCCTGGATCATAGACTTAAATTACCTTTTGGCTCTTCTTCTATCACCAGTAACAATATAACATATGAACTAAAAGTCAATGTGGGTGGAACTAACCCAAATGACTTAATAAATGTTTTGGCTAAAAGTTCAATCTAGCAATATTATTTGGGGCTCTTTCATCATATCAAATGGTTTATGTGCGCAAGTTTTAACTTCCTGTTTTGAGCTTGTAGCTTTTTGTTTTGATGGATATGCACCAGAACTCTTGGTATGAAAAGTAAATTCACACTGCACTGGTGATTCTTTTAATTTAATCCAATCTTATTTATTTGTTTATAAATTTATTTTTCAATGGGTGCATCCAAATGCTTTAAAACAGTGGCCCCAACCTGGCCCCGGACCGGTACTGGTCCGTAGACCCATTTTGTACCGGGCCGTGAAGAATGAGTAATAAATGATTTTTTTTCTTTTTCTTCTGTCGTATTTCGAAAAACCACTTCTGTACTTGACTTTTTGGCTCATCTTTTTCTTGCATGAGCTCTTGTTTTGATCACGACCTGACGCCGTACATTTGCAGCAAACTTTTTGGAGACACTGCAGTAAAAAAGGTTGAAAACATCCCGCTTTGGCCGACCACAATAAGAAGAATAAATGAAATTGCAGGGGATATGGAGACGCAGTTACTTGAGCGAATAATGCATAACGGCTATACATTATGATGAGTTGAATTTGTCCTCTATTCAACATCCATTTTCAAGACAATCGAGTGAATTTATTTTTGTGTGTGTGTCTATGCCTCACCATCTGCAGTGCTTTAAAACGCTGATTCCTTTAACTACCTGTGTGTGAGAATGCATATAATGTTTCAGCAAATAAACCCCCCAAAATAATCTCTAGATACTACAATATGTAACAATCAAGAATGATTACTTTTTAATCTAGAAATTTGACAATTTACTCTTAAAGCATTTGCTTAAGCATACATTGAATGAGGCGGAAGGTTAGTATTAGTGATATTGTGAGAAGTTTCTGAATTAGTCCCAATTCTGTGTGACGTCAATGCTCTAGTGAAGTTTTAACTCAATGTTAAGCTCCCCACCACCCTGTCATCGGTGCAATCTTTGGTTTGGAGACTAAAATAAAACAATCAGTGCAAAATTCCAACCAACCGTTAACTTTGTTGGCTGTCTTAATGCTGGCATATATTTATTGTTTCACTCTTTCAAACTCACTCGATTTCAACAAAGTTCTGCGCGGTGAAGGCTGAGGCTCATAGCACGTAAGATGCTACACATCGTGAAAGCCTCGTTTGCACAATATAATCTTATTCAAAGTGTTGGACTGAGGTGATTGAGCAGTCATTTCAACAAAGTTAAGACACCTTATTTGTTCCTGTTGTGCGCAAGTTTATAGGGTTTGGAATCCAGAACTGATTGGAACCGGTTCTCCTAGAAAATTTTAAATTTAAAAATTTCCCACATTTGGTGCCTAGTCCTCCAGCCCCAATAAGACGCGGAGAAAAGCAAACCAACGAAGAGCAATAGCTATGATGTGGTTGTACCCAAAGGCAGTGGCTATGAGCAAAAGTATCTTAACTTTGTCCGAATAAATGATCAGTCGCCTCAGGGCAACACTCGGATTAAGATTATATTGTGCAAAGACGTTTTCCCCCATGTGTAACGTTTGAGCCTAAGTCACAATCAATTGGGTGAGGGGAAACAATAAAATACATCTGTGCCAACATTGTGACAGCTAACAAGGTAAGCGGTTGCTTGCACTTTTGCATTGGTTTGAGCATTTGTCTTCAATGTAAGTGCTGATGACAAAAAAAAAAAAACACATAAATGTTCTATTACAAACACGGAACTAAGGAATCAGGGTTTTTATGGCATTTGTTTCCATCCCTAAAACAAAAATAAAATTCACCGGTGTGATGTGAAGTTACTTTTCCTGCTTAAATGCTGCTTTCCAATGTGCACCCTTAAAAAAAAAAAAAGCTTACAAGCTTAAAACTTGCACATATAAACCATTTGATGTGATGAAGCGGAGAACAGGGGTTAGCTAAATGGCTGTCAGTGCAGTCATTTTAGGAAAGTGCAACATCTGATTTCTCGTGGTAAACCTCAGTAAATAGCTGAAACTCATAAAGACTCCCTCCCCCATCCTCCATATTGACAATTTGACCGCAGTCTGCTCAGCATTGACTCTCCTTTCTGGTGCTTTGCTGGAATTGGAATTTGAGTTTAGCAAAGCAGATTACAGTGAACTCCTAATAGATGGGGGTTAATGCAGCACCCATTCACAGAATATTAGTTTGAGGTTTTGGTCGCCCCCCCCCCCCCCCCTTCATCAGGTTGGCGGAACAAAAGCGGGAGTGGTGCGCTTCATCGGAGACACAGATTTTGCAAAAGGAGAGTGGTGTGGTGTGGAGCTTGATGAGCCTTTGGGGAAGAATGATGGCGCAGTAGCAGGAACCAGGTACAACATATGTTTTCCAAGTCTATAAATGTCATCTTGTGGCAAATACAGGGCTGCTTTGACTTACACGTTCTCCTACTTGGGGGTTGTTCCATCACTAGCCTTCACTTTGTCATTTTTAGGCTGCTTTGTGTTGTAAGCCAAAACTCGAGTTCCAGGCAAGCTTTGGGCATGCCGTCACTCGAGTGATTTGGGGAAAAAAATTGAGAAACTTACTGCAACTCTCATATATTTGTGGGCAATGAGAGCCACAGTCGCTGTTGCTCTCTAAGCTGTTTATTGAACCGTACAAATAAACACACATACAAAATGAGAACACTCACAAAGTATTGCTATAGGCCATTACTGAGGCCCAGTTGAGTACTGTCAGAAGCTTGTGAAAGGTTACCCAAAACGTTTGACCCAAATTATGCAGTTCATAAGAAATGCTGCTCGATTCTCAGGAAATGTATTCAAAGTTTTGAACTTAAAGAAAATATTAAATTCTCGAAGAAATTCTCTCACATTATTGTGGCAAAATTAAAATTAAATAATTTTGGTGATTCTGACGGACCTGAAACAGGAGGGGTTTAGTCTGATTTGACTTCTGGCAGACAAAAATGAAGCGTGTGCATGTGTGAGAATGCATATAATGTTATGTTTTAGCAAATAAACCCCCAAAAGTAATCTCTCGAAACTACAATATGTAACAATCAAGAATGATTACTTTTTAACTGAGAAATTTGACACAAATTTACTCTCAAAGCATTTGCTCAAGCATACATTGAATCTATATAAGGTATAAAAACTGACACAAATTAAGTTTTCTTGCATATTGTAATCTATTGCAGAACTATTTTCCTTTAAAGTCCATCCATTTCCTTAGCCACTTAGCCTCACGAGGGTCCAACTCAATGGGTAGGATGTGGGATACACCCTGAACTGTTTGCCAGCCAATCACAGGCGCATGCACAATCACACCCTGGGGCAATTTAGAGTCTCCAGTTAATGTTGCATAGTTTTGGGTTATGGGAGAAAACCCAAGCTGACATGGGGATAACGTACAAACTCCATACAGGGATCCAACCCTGGACCTCAGAACTGAAGCCAACACTTCAGAGCTGCTCCACCGTGCCATCCTTTAAAGTGGAACATATTCCGGTTTTCCCCTGCATATTTACAAATGTACTCATTTCATGCATTCTTTGGAAGGAATCTGTCATCCATTATTTGTGTTTTGGGACTATCTTGGTGCCAAGGAGCTAGAGTGAACTGAGGGTGAAGGATCAACATTAAGTCAGACAATAACCTTTTTTTTAAAATAAAAATTAGTGCCTAAATTACGCCTTTTTGGGTTGGGTATCAATTATTCATGGATTTTGAGTTATGGCAGCATGGCCTGCGCCCTTCGGTGGAATTTCAATAAATTTTAATGGAGGAAATCTATTTTCTATAAGAGCTATAAGTTTTGTTATGCAGCGGATTAAACCGGTAAGTCAATGCACCCCTATATTTCAACGGTTCATTCATCTGTCGCTTTTGCAGGTACTTCCATTGCCAGCCCAGATATGGCTTATTCGCTCCGGTGCACAAGGTCATGCGTATCGGCTTCCCCTCCACCACGCCGGCCAAGGCCAAGGTGGGTGCTCGCAAGGTTATAGCCACGCCTGGGGGCCTGAAGCGTAGCCCCAGCGCCTCCTCCATCAGCACCATGAGCTCTGTGGCCTCTTCCATCAGCGCCAAGCCCAGCCGCACTGGCTTGGTGAGGAACAGTACTCATTGCATACAGTCAAATGAACAACAAATTCACACAAGTCTAGAAAGACCCCCCACACACTGTGCAATTTGGCCAAAACCCCACTTGGACCAGACTATTTGCACTTAATGGAAATAAAGTACTATGGTATGTTATTTAGTTTTACAGAATATAGAGTATTTTCATTTCACTTGCATTACCACCTAATATTCCAAGACCAAAATAATTAGCTTTACATTTCTATGGAGGGATGAATCTTAAAGATGCTGTAGTATGATTGGCTAGTTGCAAAGACAAGACTCATGGTCTAAACCAGTGGTTGCCAAACTTCAGCACCCCCCGCCCCTCCCTCGCCCATCATTTTCCATGGAAACTGATGCATTTTATTTTCTGTTACCGACTGCAAACATTAATACATTTATTTTTTTATTTCAAGTTAATTTATATATTTTCTTTTGTACTTTCTTGTATGTTTCTAAGTACAGTGGTACCTCGGGTTATCGTAGAAATCGGTTTTTGAACAAAAATTTCAAGATTTTTTTTTGCTTTGGTTTTTGAACGAAAATCGGTATTCGAACACCCCGATCAGCTGACCCATGCCGATTTGTTATTGTGCTTTGGAACGAACCCCCCCCCACCCCAAAAAAAAAAAAAAAAAAGGAAAAGACGTAACTCGCGCAACCAGTTGACTCACACACTCCTCTGCTCCCGGATGTTTCCCAGTACTGTAGTGACTTTTTTTTTTTCTTCAAATTGAGCAACATTAACCGCATGGCTCCAAAGAAGGCAAGTGGAACTGCTGGTGCCGAAAAAAGGAAGGTGGTGCGTAAAACTGTCAACTTCAAGAAGGATTTGATTGCCGAGCACGAATCTGGTGTGCGTGTTTCTAAGCTATCGAAGAAGTATGGCGGGATGAAATCGTTGATCGGCAGCATTCTGAAACACAAGGATGCCCTTAAAGCAAGTGATGTTGCTAAAGGTGCAACCCTGTTGACCAAGCAGAGGGCACAGATCTTGGAGGAAGTCGAAAAGTTGCTCCTTATTTTCGTGAACAAGCAGCAGTTAGCTGGGGATAGTGTTGGCAAGGAAGGGAGATGTCTTCTGATGAGGCTGAAGGCAGAAAGGATGTCTCAAGTGCAGATATTAAAGCTATCTGCGCTAAATGGAACGACATGCATAATTGTGTAGAAGTCCATCACCCGAATAAAGCTGAATGCTGCAGAGCACTGCAAAATTTTAATGTTATGAGCCACTTGAGAAAAGTGCAAAAAAGACTGCAGAAAGAAATGACATTAGATTCGTTCTTTGTGAAAAAGGGGCGAGTTACCCCCACCGAAGACATCTGAAATGATTGTTTTGCATTGCTTTTTTTCCCCTTTTGTTCCATTAACCCAACTTCAAGTTGCAAGTTAAAATTGTTTTAACGTTACATACTTTCTGTGCAAATAAAAAAAAAACTGTTTTTTCCCCTCATTATTGGTTGTTTAAAGTTATTCTGCACTTTTGTTAAAAAAAAAAAAAGCTTTACAAGGCCGGGGGCTGAGTCGCTACAGATACGGCAATGCACTCCTAGCCTAGCATACTCTACTAAATAAATAAAAATGAAATAAATATTTCTTGAATGACTTAATTATACAAAGTATTTAAAACTATACATGTATTTCTACCATGCAGTTTATTATCAGGAAAAGCTAAAGAAAATCGCTTACAAAATGTGTGTATGTGTGTGTGTGTGTGTGTGTGTGTGTGTGTGTGTATATATATATATATATATATATATATATATAATATTGTATATTTTTTTTCTAGGCTTGCAAAGCATTATTTCATTTTCCATTCATTGTAATGTGAAAACGTGCTTCGGTTTTCAAATGTTTTGGTTTTCAACCAGCCTTCTGGAATGGATTGTGTTCGAGAACCGAGGCGCCACTGTATTACATCATCCTTTGTATACAATGGTATATTGAGATCTAGTCCTGGGGGCTCTGGGTGGGGTGGGGGTTCGAACATTTTTTTTTCTTCTTCCTGGGGAAGGTGGGGTCGTAACAGAAAAAAAATCGACCAGCACTGGTCTAATGGAACTGGTCTTGCTGCTCATGTAATGACTCAGTCCCATCCCATAGACTTGTCTCCAAAACATGGCAGATCATATTCAGATAGACAGAAGAAAATGGATCAGTTCCTCAAACTTTAAGGCACTTGGTGTTTCTCAATGGCGGTCTTAATTACAACTATCAAAGTTATCTGGATGCTGATTTATTAATTTTTTTTTTTTGGCTTATTGTTCTTGTTGTTCCATAATTAAAACTATAGAAAAGTTATCTGAATGCTGATTTCTTAATTTGTTTTTGTTGTTCCACATTTAATTTACAGTATATTCTCTTGCATTTTCCAGTGATCTGTTTTTCATTTTAAATTTTGGTAGAAAAAAGATGTATAATTGTAAATACTTTATTTTGTGTAGCGCTATGTAAGAGCAGGGATCATGATGGTGAGCAAGCGCCGTGTATCTCCGAAGAACTACATGAGTAGCCTGTGGGTTATGGTGGAAAAATAGCTCACCATTGATGTTACATTGTAATTTACTGTTATTTATTATCATCTATACTTCTCCAAAATAACTGCGGGGGGGAGAGGGGGTGTTTCTTTTTCATGATAAGTCGTCATAATGATACATTCATTGGTTGAACGGGTTAAACAGACTAGTCGATTCGTCAACGAGTCAACATGACTCAACAGTCTGTTCTTCCAATCATGTACGGAAAACGATTTGTGTGGTAACAATTCATATAGCATCATGACATAAGTGCCGCTTTGTCATAAAGCGACATTTGCCATAACATTTGTAGTAGTACAGCCGACTCTTGGAAAAGAAATAATTGCAGGCTTTTAACTAATTACAAAATCCTACATTCAGTATAAGGGTGAGTTGCATTTTTAATCATTTTGTTTTTACGACTGCCAAAATAAGTTTTGATGTGAAATCGTTCTGTGGGACAAAAGTTTGGTGACTGCTGCCAGAATGCAGACAAAAATGTAAATGACTCCCATTTTATTTTTTTATCTTAAACGTTTTCTTGTAAAAAAAAATGACCACAAAGGCCCCCCCCCCTTTTTTTTTTTTGACGTTCATCTTTAATCTTGGAAACTTTTTGACTTGTGAAAAATGTTTACAATAGGGGGGAAAGTCAATTATTACTTGTTACAGTTTTTAAAATATTACACTTACTGTAGTTACATTTACTCCTAATCCTTGACCGTATTCTCAATTTCTTTACGCATTTCATTAAAAAAAAATACTGAAAATATGGCTGCTCTAAGATTGCAACATAATCCTAAAAAAAGCATTGCTGTCAAAAATAAAAATACACATTTTGTAAAGAAAAAATACAAATAATTTTTCAGAGAGCACTTTTCTGGAAAAATACTATTGTGAATATATTTCATCATTGATTTTAGTGTATCTTTATCTTGACCACTAAATCTCTCCTGTCTGCAGCTGACAGAGACGTCATCGCGGTACAACCGCAAGATCTCAGGCACAACGGCCTTGCAGGAAGCTCTGAAGGAGAAGCAGCAGCACATTGAGCAGCTCATGGTGGAGAGGGATATGGAGAAAGCTGAGGTGGCCAAAGCCACCAGCCACGCTGGGGAGATGGAGCAGGAAATCACACTGCTCAGGAATGACCAAGAACAAGTAATGAACATGAAATGCTTACTGTAATTTATAGCATACATTTTTTTTCTTCCCCAAAATTGTTGCTAGGATGCATTATAAATAGCCTAGGTATGAGGAAAAAGAAATGGGTTTTATAAATGCATACTTTTACAACCAAAGCAGTTTTTCCTTTTTTTAAGCAATAGTGTTTACTTAATCAAATTCATCTATGAAACGTTGTTCGTCACGGTGGCCGACACAGTGCTCCACCAGCCAACAATGTCAGACGCTGCAACCCCCACCCATCTTTGGAGCAGTCTGTTCGAGCTGTAAGGACTTAGTGTTCCGTGGTTTCCGTAACAAACTATGGATGACCTGTAACATTTGAAGGCCAGTTACATGTTTTCAGTTTGGAGTAGGAATGGGTAGAGCTGTCCGCCTAAAGTTTGGTAACAGTTTAAGCAACATTAACCTCTTTGTGGTTAGTGAATGTCTGTGGAGAGGAAATTGATTGTCCATTAACTCGAAAATTTGATTTCATTGCGATGTTTTGAGATGAGATGAGAAAGGCGTAAAGCAGCCCCCCCCAGGTTAATAATTACTTATATACACTTGCATGCTGTGGAGGCTTAGCTTTCACTGCTGTCTCGATGTGCGCCACATGAAACATTGTAGCCTCCAAAACACATATTTCAGGGAAGAATTATTTTTTGTTTTTTATAAGTAGCAGTCATAACTTAATGGACACTTGCATCCTTTAATGGTAGTAAAATGGGACAAGTTATTGTCAATATAAAAGTAGCAATTTTGGAGTGTAAAAAAAAACACTGCATGGAATAAGGCCGCTTACCATAGTCGGGGAAGGTCAATTAAAGTATACACCCCAATCAGCGTTCATCTTGGAGCTTGCCTTTAGTGTCAACCCCAAAAACATCTGGCTCACTGAAATGCTAAAAAAAAAAAATCTTTAAGTAAATGTTAATGTATTACAAAAATCATGAAAAGAACTAGTGGGTTTTTAAAGGTATTATTTATGCAGCTGTTAACGTTTTGTACCCTGTCATTGGGAAGATGGAGGCCAAGATGGATCAGTTACGTGCCTTGGTAGAGGCAGCTGATAAAGACAAAGTCGAGCTGCTCAATCAGCTCGAAGAAGAGCGGAGGTAAGCCAGACATTAGAATTTAGCAAACTGTTAACGGTGTTACAAGTTTAGTGTTTGTGTTTTCAAATAGAAAGGTTGAGGACCTTCAGTTCCGTGTTGAGGAAGCATGTATCACCAAAGGGGATCTGGAGGTAAATTCTAAACACAAGCACATGTTTACAATGAACGCAAGGCACTTTTTTGTTGTTGTTATGATAGTAAACATTCAGACTGTAAATTACTTGTTTCCTTTTAGCAGGTGTAATGAATAAGAAAGTTAGCATATGGTCGCACTTGCACAGTTATCCAAAAGAGAGGCAAAGCATGCTTGCTTCAAGTGGTTTAACTCCCAGTTCATTATAAAATTGTCAGGTTCATCAAAAAAGGAAATTAAGCATTGTATATTTAAACATTAAAATATTCAACCAAAACACAATTTCATCAAACCCAAGTCCCCTAGCATAATGCTAAAATGATGTAAAGTGCCATAAACGGGCTAACAGAAATGAGTCAACGTGTTAGGGTACTCATTTACTTTATGGGAAAGTTTTGATTTTCTGGAGTTTATTTGTGGACCTTCTTGGCCGCTTCCTCTTACTGCCCAACGTGATATTCCACTGAACACTAACAATTCTAAATTATGACTTGCTGTCCACTGTAAAAACACCTAAGTAAGAGACCTATCTGGCATTATACCAGCAGTTAAAAGGTAACTTTTCGATGATGTTTAAAAAGTCCAAATTGTTATACAGTTCCGACATGGTGGTTGAAAAGTGGGAATATATTTGCTTTCTTTGTAATTTATGACACTAGTATTATCCTCAGTTGAAGACGGAAACTAGCCACCCAAAATATTTGATTTATGTGAGTCATTTTTTTACAGTGTAGTATTCCTGCTATTGTACAAGCTGTATCTGATCCCTGGATTTGTCATTTACTTCCACAGCGGGGGCCGACTTGGTTTAATCAGAAGGATCTCAAACTTGAGCTTTAAAACGAGAGCATCAGGGTTAGCATATGCCTTTTACCCTGTTTTTTACCCCTGCGATTGTGTGCACTAACAGTTTGACTCACCCTCAGAATGTGCATGCAATTTCACACACACAAAAGCAGCCGACAAATTGAAAAGTTCAACAAGTGTGTTGCGTGCAAGCAGGCGACTAATGCTGTAACTTTTTGATGCCTCCTGTTCAGTGATGTCATGTTATTGCCTCTTCTTCCCTCTTGTCCTCGTCCTTTATTTTTAATTTTCTCAACATGTTGGTCCAGTGCTTGGCATGGAACCACTGGAGATGCTTCCCTCATCATCCCACATTCCTCAGTCATATAAAACGCTAACCCTACCACCAAATCTCTGACAGTGCCTTGACAACGACTGGTTGCATTTATGGTAGTTCTAAAATACTGTGAGTCCACAGAGCATGACTGTCAGCATTTAGTTACTCTACTGCCCAGAGTGCCAGGCATTTTTTTGGGTGGTGAATTATGTAATTAACGCAAGACTTTTGTTTTTACATGGGCATTTTACCCCAATAAGATACTAACATCCCATTTTCTACCACTTATCCTGTTTTTTTAGGGTTACGGGCAATTTTTCATCCATAGATCTTGTAATAATGTTGTTCACGGTAGAAATATTAATCCAGTGGAAACTGGGGTTACAAATTGAATTTGTTCAGGGACCCAGTTTGTAACCCGAATCGCTCCTAAACGGAGGTAGTGTTACAACATTGAAATACAATTGATCTGTTGCAGCCCAAAAATTAAGTTATACTGTACTTTTTGATTTTATTTAATATTGGTTTTTATATCCTTTTCCCATTTTATTTTTGCAAATACCTTTTCTCACTTTTTTTTGACATACATTTTTTTTCTTTTTTTTTAATCTTATCCTGACATCCCCCATATACAAACATGCAGGCATAAAAAAAAAACGTATGCGTTTTAAAATACTTTGGAATGTCTATCTTTTAAAATTTTGGAACCTTAATTTAAAAACGAGATTTTTCTTAAATCATTCAATCATTTTGCAGGTTTGTTGTTTACAACACTGTGGTGTATCAAACTTACATTTATTTTCACTTTAGACATATTTTTCCCAGCCAACTTTTTTTCTAGTTGTGTTCCCCCGTTAGTCACAGGGGTGTAAGGAACGTAACCCCTGCGAATAATGGATGCAGTATTAATACACATGAACGCTAGCATGTGTTTTAGCGTCTATGTAAGCCTCCACATAATGGTGCTCATGAGGAAGCAAGGAAGGAACAATTGCATTTCACATCTGTAAGCAGAAGAAGCTTACATTGCCCCACACACTGCCTGTGTAGGCAGGTCAATAGTGATGATTTTGTACACACTCAATGTCATATCAAAACTAAAATGATCACACCACAGCAAACAGAACAGCATATCATAGCATCATAACTAGCAAATCATAAAACACAAAAATAGACTAAATAATTGACACAAAAACATAAAAACTGGCCTTTTCTGGAGATTGTATGACAAAACAGTTTTTTTTTTTTTTGGGGGGGGGGTTTATGTGAAATTGACCTTTCGTTCTTAATCCATATTAGTAGTGGTGTGCACTTGCACATCACTGCTTGTATTTCTTCAACTTTACAGTGGGTCAATTTGACATCCAACAGGAGGGTTCAAATGTTACTAAATCCTGGAAGCCAAATTAAATGACATTACACACGCTCCTCGTTCTGCTTGCAACTAGATTTAAAATATGTTACATAATATAATACCCCCCTCCCCCACTTTCCATCAGGTGTTGGTTTGCATGTTTGTTTTTTCTTGAAACTACCCCTCCGCCTCAAACAACAAACATTTGCATCAAGTGCTCTACTGCTGCCTGCATTGTCACCATCTCTTTTCATGGTACAACCTGAGTGGTATTCACTGGTGGTGTGTACTTTCATTTCCTCCAGTTATCACCCATGGTTCCATCCATACATTCTCAACCCCCTCCCTGCATTGTCTCCTTCCTCTCTCGTCTGTGTTTGGTTGGCATGTGATGGTGGCACTGGTGTGTTCTCCTTCTCTTTCTCTCTGCCCCTTGTGTACTAACAGACGCAGACCAGACTGGAGCATGTCCACATTAAGGAGCTTGAACAGAGCCTGCACTTTGAAAAGACCAAAGCTGAGAAGCTCCAAAGAGAGTTAGAAGACACTAGGGTAATGGATGCTGCTCCGTGTTGGAGAGGGGCGGGGGCGGGAGGTTGGCGTTCCTTGAAGTGCTGAGAAAAGTGGCTCAAGGTCTGGTCAGTTAGAGCTCTTCCCAAAATAGGTTTGTGGCCAATTAAAGTGCATTTCTTTGGATTTATTGTTGGCTTGCGTTCATTGAGCTGTTACCTTGCAGACACATCTGCCATCCATGAAAATACGTTATTTTTAAGTTTAGGGGTCGCCACAGCGTGTCATCTTAGATGAAAGCATATTTGTTTGGCACAGATTTACGCCGGAAGCCCTTCTTGACGTAAACCCTCTGCATTTTAGCCGGTGAGAGAAGCTTACAGCACCTGGTATTCCCAGGCGGTCTCCCATCCAAGTACTAACCAGAGCCAAATTCGCTTAGCTTCCGAGATCTGACGAGATCAGGCATTCTCAGCGTAGCATGGCCGTAAGCCTGAAATATGTTAATTTCATTTTATTTCAGAATAAAATATATGTCACAGCAGGGATCTTGTTTGGTGTTCCTCCCATGTCTGAGATGCACAAAAATTAGCAGGGACACATGAAGCATATTCATTCTGTATCTGTAGACCCATGATTTAAGAACCGCCATATGTATGTCTGTGAGTATAAGTGTTTGTGTCCATGTGTGAAGAGCTTCCACACACAGTGAATCAGATGTACGAGTCCTGTCTTCTTACTAGCAATCCGAGGCAGAGTGGGATGGATTATTGTACAATGGACATGGGAGTTATTTCTGGACTCTACATTTTTATTCTTGTGCTAACACCTGTCACGACACAGCAAGCCACTGGCAACATAGCTTTTGCTCCATGGATGCACAAATCTGGGACAAATGTTAAAGTAAAATATTACATTCACTAGAATGTGAGCAGGCCCAAAAATGGCATGTAATTTCAACACACCATAGAAAATAGTGTCGTAAACAAACCTGCAAAATTTGAAGGAATAAAAAAAAAAATGCTAAATATATAAAGTCAGGTTTCAAAATTTGAATAATAAAGGACATTGTGCCTGAGTCAAATGGATGAGGCAAACATATTGAGGGGCTGATAGCTTATACCATCGTTTTTCAAACTGAGGGGTGCAGTGCTAACACAAACTACCATGACCCACTTTTTATACTTAAGTTACACCCAGCTGATGTAAAATTGGGGTGCTGTAAAAAGTTTAGGAACTAGTGTACTGGCTTACATGGTGTAAAATGTTAGAAGTTGGTTATTGTGGACATGAAAATAAGCACACGTTAACTTATCCTTGTTAATGGTGTCACAATGTTTCAGTCAAACACGGTACTTGACAACAGCAGGACTGTAGGAAGAAAACCATTTAGTCGGCACTCCGGCGCCATTTTGGCTCTGAAAGTTTACAAAACTATCTGAAGTAAAATGCCGCTGTTGAGTTGGGTGGTGGTGTTTAATGAGTAGCTTGCCATCTGCGTGCACCCTTAAAAGTCAATGAATTATTATTAGTATTAGTAGTAGTATTCTTATTATTTTCCCGTTTTTATGGCATCTTAAAATTGTCACCGACCTATTCTTTAAATTGAGACATCCTGGTGAAGACTCATTTTCGAAGCCATGGTTAGTTTGCTAATTGCAAGCCATGAGGATTAGTTGAAGGTACTCATAGTTACAGGAAAATGAGTATTTGAACACCCTGTGATTTTGCAATTTCTCCCACCTTGAAATCATGGCGGGGTTTGAAATGTTCATTTTAGGTGCATGTCCACTGAGAGAAGCATAATCTTTAAAAAAAAAAAAGTCTGGAAATCACAATATAGAATTTCAAAAAATAATAATGTGTATGCACTGCTGCACACAAGTATTTGAACACCTGCCAATCAGCAATAATTCTTTCCCTCAAAGTACTGTTAGTACGTCTGTAAAAAAATAAATGTACGCTCTACTTATTTGAAATTAGAAGCAACAATTTGAGATCATTAATTCCATAAAGACCCCTGTACACCCCACACAATCAGTAAGACTCTGAACTGCTAATATGGCTAATACCAAAGAGCTGTCCAAAGACACCAGAGACAAAATTGTAGACCTCGTACAAGGCTGGAAAAGGCTACGGGGCAATTGCCAAGATGCTGGGTGGATAAAAGAGCAACTGTCAGAGCAGTTATTAGAAAATGGAAGCAGGTAAACATGACTGTCAATCTCCCTCAGACTCGGGCTCCTAGCAGGAACTCATCTAGTGGCCTATCAATGATACTAAGAAAGGTGAGGAATCACCCCCAGAACTATATGGGAGGAGCTGGCCAATGACCTGAAGAGAGCTGGCATCACTCTTTGCAAGGTTGCTACGGGTAATTCACCAAGAGGTCATGGTATAAAATTGTGCAGGGCACAGAAGGTTCCCTTGCTTAAATCTGCAGATGTCCAGGCCCATCTTAAGTTTGTCCATGACCATTTGAATGGTGCAGAGGAGTCATGGGAGAAAGTTATGTGATCAAATGACACCAAAATATAACTTTTTGTCTTAATTCCACATACCGTGTTGGAGAAGGAAGAATGAGGAATATGATCCCAAAAAGACCATCCCTACTGTGAAGTGTTGGGGTGGAAGCATCATGCTTTGGAGGTGTATTGAGAGGATGGTGGGGGTATTGTATGCATGTATTGCAAGATGCTTGGGAACAGCCTCCTTCCCTAAGTTAAGACGATTGCAGATTGGTCATGGCTGGGTCTTCCAACAAGACAATGAGCCCAAGCACACAGCCAGGATAACCAAGGAGTGACTTCAGAAGAAGCACATCAAGGTTCTGAAGTGGCCTAACCAGTCTCCAGATGGAAACCAATAAAAAAATCTTTGGAGGGAGCGCAAACTCAGTGTTCCTCAGCAACAGCCCAGAAACCTGGCTTATCTAGAAAAGATCTGTGTAGAGGAATGGGCCAAAATCACTCACATAGCAAGGCATACTTTTTTTTTTTTTTTTTTCTGAGAAAAAATGTCATGTGGCGGAAGAAGTTCTATTTATGAAAGTCCCTTGTTAAAAAGTGATCTGTTTTCTCTGGAAGTGAATTTGTGAATTTTTACCAGGGTATGTCCTGTTAAAAATGTTGCCCTATGGGGGCACAAACCAGTGCAATCTGTAGGCCGGTCCCAAGCCCGGATAAATGCAGAGGGTTGCGTCAGGAAGGGCATCCGGCGTAAAAACTGTGCCAAACAAATATGAGCGTTCATCTAAAGAATCCCATACCGGATCGGTCGTGGCCCGGGTTAACAACGCCCGCCCCCGGCACTGCTAACCTGCAGGGCGTCGGTGGAAATTCAGCTACTGTGGGTCGAAGACAAAGAAGAGGAGGAAACCGGATCCAGCGTCAGAAGAAAAAGAGGAATGCACAGAGCCTACAACTGAGTGTAGGGACTTTGAATGTTGGGACTATGACAGGAAAAGCACAGGAGTTGGTTGACATGATGATTAGGAGAAAGGTTGATATTCTGTGCATCCAAGAGAGCAGGTGGAAAGGTAGTAAGGCTAGAAGTTTGGGAGCAGGGTTTAAATTATTCTACCACGGAGTAGATGGGAAGAGAAATGGAGTAGGGGTTATTTTAAAGGAAGAGCTGGCTAAGAATGTCTTGGAGGTGAAAAGAGTATCAGATCGAGTGATGAGACTAAAATTTGAAATTGAGGGTGTTATGTATAATGTGGTTAGCGGCTATGCACCACAGGTAGGATGTGACCTAGAGTTGAAAGAGAAATTCTGGAAGGAACTAGATGAAGTAGTTCTGAGCATCCCAGACAGCGAGAGAGTTGTGATTGGTGCAGATTGTAATGGACATATTGGTAAAGGAAACAGGGGCGATGAAGAAGTGATGGGTAAGTACGGCATCCAGGAAAGGAACTTTGAAGGGCAGATGGTGGTGGACTTTGCAAAAAGGATGGAGATGGCTGTAGTGAACACTTATTTCCAGAAGAGGGAGGAACATATAGTGACCTACAAGAGCGGAGGTAGAACCACGCAGGTAGATTATATTTTGTGCAGACGATGTAATCTGAAGGAGGTTACTGACTGTAAAGTAGTGGTAGGGGAGAGTGTAGCTCGACAGCATAGGATGTTAGTATGTAGGATGATTCTGGTGGTGGGTAGGAAGATTAAGAAGACAAAGGTAGAGCAGAGAACCATGTGGTGGAAGCTGAGAAAGGAAGAATGTTGTGCGGCCTTCCGGAAAGAGGTGAGACAGGCTCTCGATGGACAACCGAAGCTCCCGGAAGACTGGACGACGACAGCCAAGGTGATCAGAGAGACAGGCAGGAGAGTACTTGGTGTGTCATCTGGTAGGAAAGGGGAGAAGAAGACTTGGTGGTGGAACCCCAAAATACAGGGAGTCATACAAGGAAAGAGATTAGCGAAGAAGAAGTGGGATACTGAGAGGACTGAGGAGAGGCGAAAGGAGTACATCGAGATGCGACGTAGGGCAAAGGTAGAGGTGGCAAAGGCTAAACAAGAGGCATATGAAGACATGTACACCAGGTTGGACACGAAAGAAGGAGAAAAGGATCTCTACAGGTTGGCCAGACAGAGGGATAGAGATGGGAAGGATGTGCAGCAGGTAAGGGTGATTAAGGATAGAGATGGAAATGTGTTGACTGGTGCCGGTAGTGTACTAAATAGATGGAAAGAATACTTTGAGAAGTTGATGAATGAAGAAAATGAGAGAGAAGGAAGAGTTGAAGAGGCAAGAGTGAAGGACCAGGAAGTGGAAATGATTACTAAGGGGGAAGTCAGAAAGGCACTACAAAGGATGAAAAATGGAAAGGCAGTTGGTCCTGATGACATACCGGTAGAGGTATGGAAGCAATTTGGAGAGATGGCTGTGGAGTTTTTGACCAACTTATTCAACAGAATACTAGCGGGCGAAAAGATGCCTGAAGAATGGAGGAAAAGTGTTCTAGTTCCCATTTTTAAGAACAAAGGGGATGTTCAGAGCTGTGGGAACTATAGAGGAATAAAGTTGATGAGCCACACAATGAAGTTATGGGAAAGAGTAGTGGAGGCTAGACTCAGGACAGAAGTAAGTATCTGCGAGCAACAGTATGGTTTCATGCCTAGAAAGAGTACCACAGATGCATTATTTGCCTTGAGGATGCTCGTGGAAAAGTACAGAGAAGGTCAGAAGGAGCTACATTGTGTCTTTGTGGATCTAGAGAAAGCCTATGACAGAGTACCAAGAGAGGAACTGTGGTACTGCATGCGTAAGTCTGGTGTGGCAGAGAAGTATGTTAAAATAGTACAGGACATGTATGATGGTAGCAGAACAATGGTGAGGTGTGCCTTAGGTGTGACAGAGGAATTTAAGGTGGAGGTGGGACTGCATCAGGGATCAGCTCTGAGCCCCTTCCTATTTGCAGTGGTAATGGATAGGCTGACAGATGAGGTTAGACTGGAATCCCCTTGGACCATGATGTTCGCAGATGATATTGTCATATGCAGTGAAAGCAGGGAGCATGCAGAGGAACAATTGGAAAGATGGAGACATGCACTGGAAAGGAGAGGAATGAAGATTAGCCGAAGTAAAACAGAATATATGTGCGTGAATGAGAAAAGTAGAGGGGGAAGAGTGAGGCTACAGGGAGAAGAGATAGCAAGGGTGGACGACTTCAAATACTTGGGGTCAACAATACAGAGCAATGGAGAGTGTGGTCAGGAAGTGAAGAAACGGGTCCAAGCAGGTTGGAACAGCTGGCGAAAGGTGTCTGGTGTGTTATGTGACAGAAGAGTGTCTGCTAGGATGAAGGGCAAAGTTTACAAAACAGTGGTGAGGCCGGCCATGATGTACGGATTAGAGACGGTGGCACTGAAGAAACAACAGGAAGCTGAACTGGAGGTGGCAGAAATGAAGATGTTGAGGTTCTCGCTCGGAGTGACCAGGTTGGATAGGATTAGAAATGAGCTCATTCGAGGGACGGCCAAAGCTGGATGTTTTGGAGACAAGATTCGAGAGAGCAGACTTCGATGGTTTGGACATGTTCAGAGGCGAGAGAGTGAGTATATTGGTAGAAGGATGTTGAGGATGGCGCTCCCAGGCAAAAGAGCGAGAGGAAGACCAAAGAGAAGGTTTATGGATGTGGTGAGGGAAGACATGAGGGCAGTTGGCGTTAGAGAGGAAGATGCAGGAGATAGGCTAAGATGGCAAAAGATGACACGCTGTGGCGACCCCTAACGGGACAAGCCGAAAGGAAAAGAAGAAGAAGAAGTATGTCCTGTTAAAAAAATTGACATTTAGAGATTCACACAGCAGTTATTTTTTTCACCTAAAACGTTTGAGAACCAGTCTTTTTGAACACAAAAAAATGCTAGCATGAAATATTTAATTGGCATAAAAATTGTTTCATTTGAGTTAAAATAACATTACCTTATGAAACCTATTTAGATAATTAAACTAAATACAGTTCCAGTTTTTTAACTTAAATAGTCTCCAATATAGTAGGATATTACTGTACAGTCGTACTGGCCATTCATGAGGGCAAGGGTCTCGTGCGTCAAGATGGTAAAAAAAAAAACTTTTTAGACTAGTTATGGCGTGACTATATGAAGTAATCATCACTTCATCTTAGACACCAAGGCAGTATTGTTCCAGAAAAGCTCACAAATCCATGACTGAAAAAGTAAGGAATTGCAAATGGGCGTGGGAACTCTATACAGTGAAAACTAATAATCCTCCTAATTTCAATGTTTTCCTCTAGCACTTGGTCAGTTTGCAAATGGTACTAACAGTTGGGCACAATATTTAGTCAGCCATTAATTGTGCAAGTTCTCTCACTTAAAAAAATGAGAGGTCTGTAATTTTCTTCATGGGTATATCTCGCTTATGAGAAACAAAAGGGGAAAAATCCAGAAAAGCAGTCTGTTTTTTTAAAAAATTTATGAGGAAAACTATTTGGTAAATAAAAGTTCATCTCAGTACTTTATATACCCCTTTGTTGGCAATGATAAAGGTCAAACGTTTTCTCTAAATTTTCACAGGATCTTCACATACTGTTTTGGGGGTATTGCTGGACAGCACAGACTTTCAACCCCCTCCAAAGATTTGCTGTGGGGTTGAGATCTGGAGACTGGCTAGACCACGCCAGGACCTTGAAATGCTTACAAAGCTACTCTGATGCCTGGGTGTTGTTTGAGATCATTGTCATGCTGATAGACCCAGAGAAGTTTCGTTTTCAATGCCCTTGCTGATTGAAGGATGTTTTCACTGAGTCTGAGGATACATAGGCCCATCCATGCCTCTTTACACAGATCAGTCATCCTAATCCCATAGCAAAAACAAAAAAAAAAAAAAAAAAACACACACATGGCGCTCCAACACATACAAATGGCATGAACAATGCTCACAGGGATATATTCTCTAACCTCTAAGATTAGTTTAAATTCACAGCCCTTTTTTTTTTAGTTGTTAATTATACTGGATCTCCTTAAGTAGACCTCAGCTGTGAAAAATTGACAAAAATGACACAAAAAAAATCAAGTCTTCAATATAGCGAGGCACAGATAATGAATCACTACGTAAATAGTGTACCACAAATATGCTGAGATCGTTTTTTTCCCCACGTACGATGCTCACATTCAATGTCTTTTTTTTTTTTAACGTATGATGTCTGTTTTACAAGGTTGCCACCGTGTCGGAAAGATCCCGCATAATGGAGCTGGAGCGAGACCTCTCACTTCGTACCCGAGAGGTCGCCGACCTGCAGCTCCGTCTCAGTTCCCAGCAGCCATCTGGTGACTCTGAAGGCATCTCTCCCCTCCTGGAGGAGATCACTTCTCTGAGGGACCAGCTGGCTTCGCTGGAAGCCCAGCGGCGAGAGGAGCTGGCCAAGCTGCAGGAGAAGTTGGAGTTTCAAGACAAGGCGCACACCGAGGCAGCCGCCCAGCTTCAGGCCACCACTGTCATTCTTTCAGGAGAAAATGAGCAGCTGCGCATGCACCTGAGCCAGGCTGAGAAGGATAATGCCGATGTCCTAGAAAGGCTGAAGTTGGAGCATGGTCTGGCCCTTGAGGAGGCCGCCGCTGCCCATGCTGAGGAGATAAGCTGCCTAAAAGAGCGACTGTCCTCCCTCGCTGAAGACAAGGAGCGCCTGGATGATGCACTGCGTTCTGGCGTGGACAAAGCCGAGAACCAACACTTGGTGGAGCTGGAGGATGTCCTCGGGAAGCTCCATGCTGCCGAGCTCAAGGTGAAGGAGCTGGAGGACACGAGAGCTGACTTAGCGCAGCAGGCACAGGATGAGAGAGAAACCAAAGAGATTGTGGTACAAATGGTCCGCCGTTTGTGTTGCGCACAAAACAACCAGAATGTACAACTAGATGATGTTCGGGACAAAGAAAACTCACTAGGAACTGAGGTGAGTTCAACTAACAGTGGTAGCAAGTACAAATAATTTATTGGACTTGAGTTATATGATGGTTTGCCTTGAGAATTGTGGCATGTGCTGTTTTTAGATTTGACTTGAAAGCACATTTGAAAAGTTGGAAATTAAAATAGTTCTGGTTGTAGTTCTGCAGTCATAGAAATGCAATTTTACTAATAATTGGCGTAGTTTTATAATAATACGACAGGCTTGTTTTTTTTTAACCTTAATTATTGTAAAGTGCTTTGTGTTGCATTGTTTTGTACAAAAAGTACTTCCAAATACATTTTAATTTATGGATTCATAATTGCCTGTCATATTTTATTTATATTTTATTTGATGGCCTGTATTTTTTCCACTTTTGGTCTTCAGTTTTTGTGATAAAGATTATGGATTCCCTTAAATGCCTTTTCACACTGCACTTGCTCATTTATGGACAAAAAGCAAAAATCAATGTATTGTATGAGTGTTTCGTCCATTTTCCACTTGCCTTTTACAGTGCAAGTCAGCCCAAATAGCACTCAGAAATCACTCTGCCAGCCTTTCTCCCATTTTAGGAGCTTTTTGCTGTGATCGGATGAACTCAACAGAATAGAAAATTTTTCTATCCTATGACGCGACGCCGAGTGTCAGACGCCCTATTCCATTGGTACAACGCTCTGATGCCTCCTCAGTAAACACACAATGAATGGGGAAACTTGAGGCTCTCAGAGATCTTCCCAATTGCAGTGAAATTTATATTGGTTAATATGCATGCCTATATTATATTACACCCGGTGGCTGTGTGTTGTGCGCACCTTCAAATGTTGTTTTTTAAGTTTCTGCAAATGTTTTATTTATTTTATTTATTTTTGCTTAAAAGTTAGTTGGTGAGCTGAGCACATTGTTGGAGGGCAAAGAAAATGAAATCCGGTCGCTGCAGCAAAGTTTGACTGTTGTGGAGCAGGAGAAAAATGCTGCAGGGCAGCAACTTGCAGGGCTGGTGAGTTCTTTTTCTCCTCCCTTACGATTTTTTTACCAATTAGGTTTGGTAATCTTTGTTTACTTTTCGTAATTGTTGATAACTAAACGATAAATATAATTACTTTTGAGTGGATACTTAGAAGGTGGCACGTTGTGAGTGCGGCTGTTTGTCCCCATGTGCCCTGTAATTGGTTGGCAACCAGTTCAGGGTGTACCCCGCCTCCTGCCCGTTGACAGCTGGGATAGGCTCCAGCACTCCCCGCGACCCTCTTGAGGATAAGCGGCTAAAGAAATGGGTGGATGGATGGTTTGATTGTATTTTTATTTTACTTATTTTTTTTTTTACTTTATTTTATTTTTAAATATGTATTTGTTTTTCTTTTGACATGCATGCACAAAACATTGTGACACCTGGGAGCTGTTTTTAACTAGAAAAAAGACCTTTTAAAACCCAGGAGTTGCTGAACCTGTTTTAAAGAAATTGTCTGGAGTGAATAGAAATTGTCTTGTCATTTTAAAAGATATGTATTTATAACCTCCACTGATGTCTACTGGAATAAATTTTTGAGTAAGCCGAAAGAAGCGTACTATTTAGTGTTATCGTGCCCACAGAAGCAGAAGTTGTCCGAAAGCACAGAAGAGCAAACAAAATCTGCAATAACTATGCAAGGTAACTCATTTAGTTGGTCTATTTTCGTCAGCCTATTTGCTAGCGTGTTGTCTTTGCTTGTTTCACATCGAATTCCGACATAAAAAAACGTTATTCTTGGTTTGTCAGAAACCCTTGAGAATCTCAGCAAGAAGGAGGAGCAGTGCACAGCTCTCATCGCGGAATCGGAGTCTTTCAGGAATCAGCTTAATGGTAAGAAGCATGAATGTGATGTTATTTTCTAGTATAAAAAATATTTACGTATAAACTCATGTTCCGGCCTGTTTCTCAATTAAGGGCTGGAAATGAAGCTGGCGGGTGCGGATGAGAAGGTGCGTCAACTTGGTGAGGACAAGAGCAAATTAGAGAAGGACATTTTGGACATGATGACAGCGTCAGGTGACAACTCAGTGCAGTTGACCAAAATGAACGAAGATCTCCAGCAGAAGGAAAGGTGTTAGACGTTACACTTTTGAATGCTTTCAAAATATACGATTCTCGTTTCACCCCATTGTTGCTCTACCATTCAATTCATTACTTTAATACTTGCTTTGCGTTTAACCCCTCTGCACGCATTTTGTTGGTCAGGAGGTTGGAGCAGTTGCAGAGTCAGCTGGCGGAGGAAAAGAAGAAAGTGGACCACTCCAATCAGCAACATGAGCGGGATCTGTCATCTAAAGACCAGGAACTGCATGAAACACGAGACAGCTGCAATGCTCAAATAAAAAAGCTCCAGGAGAAGATTGCAACATTGGTTAGTAGTCAATAGCTGCCCCTTTATAAATACTTGTTTACAAATAGAATCTAGAATCTTTTAACAGTGCTTCAAATTTACTGTATGCTGGCCTCAGGTTCTTCACCTCTGACCTGCTAGCCTCATGGGTGAAGATTCAGCATTTTAAAGCCACTGCACAAAAAAACCTAAGCATAGCTACGGTGTTGGAGTCACATAATTAGCTTCTGTTTATCTCTTGATAAGAAGCACATACTTGATTATTCAGTGAAGTAACTCAGCAACTTGGGGATGAAGTGCTCCCAGTATTATTGTTGTGTATGTTTCACAACAGTGTTTGACTTGACACTCAAGATGTATCTCTGATGGCGAAAGATGTACTCTGTGACCTAAAATCCACAGTACAGAACAAAATTATTAATATTAAAAAAAAGATTGAAAATGTGTGAAAACCTTTCTCTTCCTTCACGGTGTGAACTAGAGTACGCTGCCATGTTCAGCGCCGCGAGCGTATGGGTAATTTGCTTGCACACCTGTGGGCTCACGGTGTCAAGTCTGTTGCATCCGATATCTGTTAAATCAGTGTCAGTTGAATTGAGGTTCCACTATATCTCACATTGTGAGTACACCCTTGCTATTTCTATTTTTTTTTTTTTTTTTTTTTTTTTAATAAAAGCTCATCTTTATGTAAAACATCAATCCAGTGGCAAGTATGAGACTGATAAGGAATCAAATCAGGGATCTTTTTTTTTTTCTCCATATGTGACCCATTACGGGTTCACATGTGGCTATATTGGATTTGTATTCAGTGCAATTGCAAAATGGATAGGCAATGCATGCTCGGCCGACCTATACGTCACTAAAACTCTTGACAAAACAGCCACGCCACAAAAGCAATGACAGACTAAAGAGCAGAAAACAGTTAATGCCACGTGCAAAAAGACAATGCTTTATAACTAATAAATACATGTTGGCTACAGTTGCTCAAAATCTTTGAAATTGCCAGAAATGTACTGTGACGCGACCTTTGTGATGGTGCATATTTACTTCCATTTACATAGCGCAAATGCTCAATGTGATGTCCTGTTTATGGGCCTGTGTGTAACTTGAGGCTCATTTCATCCATAGTAAAAGTCCTGTTTGGTTTTGTAATGTGAACGACTACATAAAAAGATCGAATTAAACAAGAAATCCGGATGGGCATCATGCCCTGCAGTGTCTTTAGTTATTTTCAGAGAACAGTAAATTCTTGTCATCCCAGGAAGATATGAATTATTTACAAAAATGTGACGGCTGGACTCTTTTGTGAAATACTGAATGTCTTGAATGAAAGTACTCTTGCTCACTTCCTCTACTTAATTTCCAAGGAGGAGTGTGTGCAGCAGGGTGCAAATGAAGCAGAGGCGCTCAAGGTATCTCAGGTGAAGACTCTCTCCCAGGCCTCCGAGCTCCATGGCCAGGAAGTCCAAAGGCTGAAGGATGAGCTGGACAACCTGAAGCTGGAGTTATCCTCCTCCAATGACAGGAGCAAGGAGCTGGAGGAAGTTGTGTCTGAGCTGCAGACTTACAAGGAAAAGCTTGAGGTAAGGTTGAAGAATTTTTTCATTTTATTTTTATTTTTTTTTTAATTTTGTATCCAGGTATGCCCAACATTCTGATCCTCAGGTATTACATTTAATTTTTTATATTCGTCTTAGAAAATATTGACTGTGCTTGACTTTTTCCTCTAGTTTTGTTCCTTTCTTATTCCTAAATGGATTTCATTTTTTTAATTAGAAGTCCTTACATGGCCATGGAGCTGTCCACACGACACACTTGTTTACTCAAGGGATGTTTCACACTCCCATCTTTGATGCGCTTGAATACCCAAGCTTGCCACACATCATAATCACAAAACACATGGTAGTTCCAAAAGACAAACTAGCTTTTGGAAAAACATAATCTAAAAGTGTCCCCAGAGTAAAGAAGATTTGTCATTCATATTGTCTTAATTTGATCAAGCCAATACGACCATTCTGAAGTCTAGTTACACACAGTCTTTGAACAGGATTTTGGTGTTGGGCTGTGGTGTAATCTTTGTCCCATTATAAGCTTTTGCAGCTTAACCTTTCCATTTGCATTCATCCATATTGGCTTGGTTTATTTTGTATTCATCTGACATTTTGTGTGCATCTTTTGCATATATCCCCTGTGTTTTTTTTCGTTTTACCCTCCTTTTCTATCAACTTGATTTCCCCAGCATCTTTCTGCTGAGCTCGAGTCCTCCAAGCATGACGTTGAACGGTTGTCTACAAAGCTACAAGAGCAGACTTGTGATCTGGAGCGCAGGTGTCAGGATAGAGAGGATGCTGATGCTCAGAAATGTAAACTGGAGATGCAGCTCTCAGAGGTGCAGCGCAAGCTTTCTGCTCTCCAGGAGATATCTATCCAAAATGAGGACCTCCTTGTAACCATAGCAGACCTCTCGAAGGGTAGGGAAGAATTACTTGATAGCAACAAGCGCTCTGAGGAAGAAAGATCTTCTCTGAATGAACAGCTGGAGAAGCTCAAAAATTGTCTTCAGGAAGCACAGGCTGAAAACACAAACTTGAAGAGTATCAATCTCAAACAGCAGTCTGATCTGGAGGAGCTCCAGAAACAAAACAAGGAGAAAGATACCACTCTACTGAAATACCAGCAGCATGCTCAGCAAGAGGAATGTAAAACAAAGCAGCTGCTGGAGGACTATGAAAACATTTGTAAAGAGCGATGCAGGCTAGAGGAGGACCTCAAGGACAGCAGATCTAAGCTTGGAGGTGAGAACAACAACCTCATCTCAGAGCGAGACGCAGCCCAAAATGCCAAAAAATGTCTGGATGCTAAAAACACAGAATTGCAGGCCAAGCTACAGTCGCTCAAATTGGAGAAAGAAGATCTGACAATGAAGAACAATCAGCTGCAGGCTCTCTCAGAAGCCTTAAACAAAGAGAAGACAGTCATGTCTTCTAAAATTAACACCATCACATCAGACAACAAGAACCTTGAAGCAGAGAACAAGGAACTCCAGAATAAGATTAGTCTCACCAAGAAAGAGCTGGATAGCTCCATCTGTGAATGTGAAGACCTGAAAGTATCTCACTTAAGCTTGGTCCAGATGCTGGAGCAGTCAAAGACCACCAGCCAGGTGACGGATTCTGAAAGGGTTCACCTTCTCCAGCAGAAGGAAGAGTTGCTTGCCGCGCAGAGGAAAGCCTCTAAGGAGAAGGAGGAGCTGGTAAAATACACTGAAGAGCTGAAGGAGAAGATTGAAGTCTCTGCTCAGCAACTGATTCTGTCTGGTGAAAACCTGAAAGAGATGTCTGCCTCTTTGGAGCAAGAAAGACAGATGTTTCGCACACAAAATTCCGAAACCTCTGAGGCTCTGCATGCGCTGCGGAAAGAGAAACTGACCCTAGAATCGGCGCTGGAGCAACATAAAACCAATTACGAGCATCTTGCTGCGGAGAAGGGTGAGTTAGAAACGAAGCATATGAAGGCTAGCTCTGATATTATCGCCCTTTCACTGGAACGAGATAAGCTAGTGAATGACATCAGAGCTACAAAGGACGAATTGGACACCTTCAACAGATCACATGACAATCTTAGACAGGAGAAGTCTCGTTTAGAAGAGATACTTAAGGGAACAATGTGCAAAAAAGATTTGGCTGAAGCAGAGTTGACGTCCATGAGAAAGAAAACTACTGACCTCAAGAGTGAGCTTGAGAAACGTTCCTCCAGTATTGAACTCCTAGAAAAGGCCAAAGCTGATCTTACTCAAAAGCACAGCGAGCTTGAAAGGGATCTCGATAAATTCACATCAGAACATGGTCGAAAAGTCGACGAACTCACGAAACACTTGGAGTTGTCAAAGACTGAAAAGAAACAGCTCCTCGAGGAGATCCAGCATCTTAAAAAACAGACATTGTCATTGTCTGAGGCCAAGAATGACTTAGAGAAGCAGTTCCAGGCAGAGTCCAGTAAACTGACTTGTGCTACTGACCAATCGATAGAGCTGCAAAACACATTGTCCCAACTTCAGCAGGACAACAACGAAATGTCCTCTCAACTTAAAAATGCAGAGGACCAGAAGAAGTCTTTCATGGCAGAAATTGATATGATTAAAGCATATCTGAAGGAACAAGAGGTAGTGACTCAGAGCTTGTCAGAAGACAAACGAGAGCTTTTATCCAAAATGGAACAGATGGATAAATGTTTGTTGGCCCTGAAAACAGAGAAGGAGGACCTCATAGCCAGGTGCAGTCACTCAGAGCAGGACATTTCCCAGTGGCTTGCTGAAAAGTCGCAGCTCACCGGCAAGCTGGAGAAGTTGCAGGAGGAGGTCAAGGCCCTCCAAGCGGATGAGGCCACCCTGGAGAAGCGGCACCAAGACACTATTGCTGAGAGAGACCAGCTCCAGTCCCAACTTGAACAGACCATTGCTAAGCAGCTCAAGGTATTCCTCCGTTAGTTCCTCTAGTATACAAACTCACTTTAAATATTTCTAGGCCAGTGTCACCCGTTTCACTGCATGCTTGCTGGTTTGTCTTCCACTTCGCTTTAATTATTATTATTTTTTTTTAACTTTCATCCTCCACATACTCACCATACATGGCGCAGAGTCATTACAACCCTTCCTTCTTTCCTGTGGGCTTAAAACATGATTAGCAACTCTTCCATCTTTGTGTTTTGGCAAGGTTAAAGGGGGGAAAAAATATATTGGCGCTAAATTACAGGGTGATTTTTTTTTTTTTTTTTTTTAATCTTTTTTTTTTCTTTCCAAAGGCAATTGAGGTACATTCCAAACCAAAAGTTTTGGCAATTGGGTTTTGGAGTGAAATTTCAGGATAAGCCAAAAATGCAACATAACCTTTACAGGTCAACTTAATTTGACTCAATAAACATCTGAATGCACGTCCAACTGTAGAATGGTTCAGTGTTTGTTTTGCACAACTTGCTGTTCTCCCAACAAGGAGCCGAATGGCAAAATTCACAACAGGAATCCATGAATCCCCCCAAATGGATGTCCAAGGTCATGAATTTTAAGCATTTCTTTGACTTTTCCAGTAATTTGTCTTTATTGCAACTTGCTAATGACACTCTAAGCTACGTAGCTCGGTTGTTTAATTCATTTTGAGCTGCAACAAATTATTTTCACAATGGATTCATCTTTTTTTTTTTTTTTTTTTGATTAGTCAGTAAGTCGAGTTTTTTTTTTTACATTTTTATCCCTTTTTTTAATGGGATATTTCAAATTGGGTGTGTTTAAAAGAAAAAAAAAGTGCACAAAATCATAGCTCCATAAATGTCCTATAGCTCTTCAAGTAATTATTTCAAAATCAAAAACTAAATGATAAGGTTAAATAGGGTTACAATAGGCCATGAACCTACCACACAAAAAACATCAAAATTCATGCTGGACAATATCTTCTAAAAAAGTTTGTCATCCTTGTAACTATAGTCTGCATGCCTGTAATCTCACATCTGTCTCTCTGTGAATCTATTAAAACAATCACATCCTCACTAATTTATCTTTTTTGCATTCATTTCAAATCTAAGGAAAAAAAAACATTTCAAATGTGCCTCTTATCATGCTATCTTGCAGCGATGTGGCCACTGAACTTGTAGTGTCAGACTGCCATCAGCAGGTCGCAACTGAGATAAAGACCGACAGGATGAGTCACAGAAAAGCATAGATATGGATGTCCTTGAATTTTATTTTATTATTAAAGGAGGACTTTGCCCAAAATTCATATGTGCAATAAACCCTCCAATTGGACATTAATTGAAAAAAAAAAAATGAAAATAAAGAACATTTTTTAAATCCACGCATTATCTGGATATGTGCAACTTTCACAGCCAGACCCGGAAGAAACGTCCTTGACCCCGCCCCGTTCTATTTTTAACTAGGCCAAGATACTGATGTGTTTTGCACCAAACTGCAGCAAAACTAAAAAAAGCACCCAAATTTGTCGTTCTTTAACCTTCCTTGGTGCCAACCTGACAGGATAAAGTTGTGCCTGTCACAGTTGTGGCTAGTTCATCAGCTGGGAAAATTTGCACGTATCTAACCATGACTGGTTATTAGCCGCCTAGCTATAGCCTGTCGTGCTGGTACGGAGTAAGCAACAAGATACTTTATGAGGAGGCACGGAGGCGCAGTTGTAAGCAGTTTGCCTTCGAGTTGTGAGGACCTGGGTTCAATCCCGGACCTCCCTGTGTGGACTTTGTATGTTTTCCCCGTGTCTGCATGGGTGTACCCTGCCTTCTGCCCGTTGACACCTGGGATAACCTCCAGCACTCCCACGACCCTCGTGCGGATAAGTGGCTAAGAAAATGGATGGATGGATATATGTGTCCAATCACTTTTGGGAAGTCCCAATTTTTTTTTTCATTTTGTACTCCTGATATAAATAAAACATTAGATAGTCCTACACTGTACTCAGAAAATAAGCTCGCATTTTTGATAAACTTTTGACATAGCCCATAGCATTCATATAGCTCATATAGCATTCCAAGACAGTTAAAAATGTGAACTCATTAATTTTCCACTGGATGTACCAGTGGTCCTTTCAACAAACAGTCATGGATCATAATGTCTTTGTACAAACAAACAACTTCGTATCTATCTGAGGAAGTTATGCAGACATTGATCGTGATCCAAGTTCATTCCGATACGCTCCATTTGTTGTTCAACCTTTTCAAACTCACAACAACACTGGCATTCTGCCAAGGTTGGGATTCGGTCACAAAAAGAACACGAACACCAGGTCTTTCGAAACGAGCGTGTCTGGAGATTCTCCGCGGTTCATATTTTGCAACTGTTATTGTTCGTCGTCAGTGCCACGGCTCCTCTCCAACACGTCAACTTCCGCCTGTGTGTATTCTGGCTCCAACGCATAAGCTAGAACATTTTACATTGTTATTTTTGTTTGTTTAATTATTTTTCACAAAAATCGGCTACAAAATGCCAGATAGTGGATGTTCTCTGTTCGGTGAAACGTATCCACGAGCAATGGGGGTCAAAACAGGAAGCACTACAGACGTGGCAAACGCTGATTGGCTATCAGTTTTCCAACCGGGGTCATTGGAATATCTGGACGAGAAAGGAATTTTGATAATACATTTCCAATTTAAAGATGTTTCTTGGTGAAATCTGTGGCTAAATCTGGCATTAAAAGACACACCAAACCCTCATCAATTAACTTTTAAATTGTGCTCACATTCCTATTTTTGTCGACAAAGTCCTCCTCGAACAGAACAGCAAGTTGTGTGAAAAGTTCTGACACAATGGGGGGGGGTCAGTATGTGTGTGCGTGCGCATGTCTGTTTCAATTGGTTCTACAACTTGATGTATGTGAAGAAACAAAAAAAAAAAGGACCTTTCCTGACATAAAATATGACTCACTGCAATTGCAGTTAATCCTAAAACCACATTACTTATCCTGCTCCCCGTAGGCCTCTGAGGCTTCTGGTCAGACTGCAGAGATTCTTGAACAGCTGACAAAGGAGAGAGATGCCTTGCTCCAAGAGAAGAGTGAAACTCAAGTTCTCCTGCAGGACCTTCATACTTCCAAGAAGGAGATGGAAATACAGGTAAATACTGTATTAGGAATACTTATTAGAAAATCGTATCACTACTACCACATTTAGCATCTCTGATGGTAAGGGTTAGTTTTTTTTTTTTTTTTTTTTTTACTTTTTACTTTTTCTTGTGGTATAAAAATCTATTTTTCCTTTTGTTTTTAATCTAATTGTTTTGTAATATTTCATTTTGTCAAAGTCTTGTAGCATTTTTTTAGTATTTTGGTATTTTATGAAAGTTACCATTTTTTTTTTAAACTCATTTTTGTATCCACATGTTCTAATTGTTTTGAGTATGTTATAATGTTTTTCTCTGTTTTGGGATAATTTTGTATTTGAATCTTTTTTTTTTTTATATTTTGAAATGGTTTTGACAATTTTTATGTCCATCTGAGCCATTTATCCTCATGAGGGTCGCAAGACTGCTGGAGCCTATCCCAGCTGTCATCGGGCAGGATGCAGGGTACACCCTGAACTGGTTGCCAGCCAATTTCAGGACAACAATTTTTATGTAATTTTTAAAATCTTTTGTATTTTGTTGTATTTTTTATCTTTCATTGAGTACAGCATAAGCGCCGGCACGGCGGAGCAGCTGCAGAGTGTTGGCCTCACTGTTCTGAGGACCGGGGTTCAAATCCCTGCCCTGCCTGTGTGGAGTTTGCATGTTCTCCCCATGCCTACATGGGTTTTCTCTGGGCACTCCAGTTTCCTCCAACATCCCAAAAACATCCATTCTTTGGAGACTCTAAATTGCCCATAGGTGTGATTGTGAGTGCGACTGTTGTCTGTCTCCGTGTGCCCTGCAATTGACCCCTCCGTACAGGGTACTTAACCACGCCTCCTGAAGTGACGTCACGCCACGTGCGCTCACGTAAGACAAACAGTAAAAATGGCAAATGCAATACAATACATTCTGAACTGAGACAGACTCTATGCTTCTGATTTCATTCAAATCAATGATATATAATAGATTCTAAATACAATACATTCTTAACTGAGAGAGACCCCATGCTTCTGATTTCATTCAATCATTCACACGTAGCAATGTTATGCTAACGCAGAACATCTCATTCATTTATACGAGACGTGTATTAAAAATCAAATTTAGGGCATATCTTTGTGCAAACACAGTCTGGTTAAGCTTCTGGCCGCGAGCCAGCAAGAAATCAATACGTTTGTGCAGTCCGATCATCGCTAAATATCGCTCAACAAAGAATAAGTGTGGCAATCGTTCGCACGTAGCAATGTTAAGCTAGCGCAGAACGTCTCATTCATTTATATGAGACGTGTATTAAAAATCAAATTTAGGGCATATCTTCGTGCAAACAGTCTGGTTAAGCTTCGGCCGCGAGCCAGCAAGAAATCATTACGTTTGTGCTGTCCGATCATCGCTAAATATCGCTCAACAAAGAATAAGTGTGGCAATCGTTCGCACGTAGCAGTGTTATGCCAGCGGAGAACATCTCATTCATTTATACGAGACGTGTATTAAAAATCAAATTTAGGGCATATCTTCGTGCAAACACCGTCTGGTTAAGCTTCTGGCCGCGAGCCAGCAAGAAATCAATACGTTTGTGCAGTCCGATCATCGCTAAATATCGCTCAACAAAGAATAAGTGTGTCAATCGTTCACACGCAGCAGTGTTATGCTAGCGAAGAACTTCTAATTCATTTATACGAGACGTATTGAAAATCAAATATAGGGCATACCTTCGTGCAAACATATGTGTTCCGGTTGATATTAGATGGATTTAGTTGATGATGCGGTCTTCCACAAAGTTTGATCCATCGAAGGCATTTTTCGTACTGGATCTTCGGTTTTGAAAAGGGTACGAATCGAACTCCACCAACTAGCCTTTCAGGATACCTGTCGTCACTATTACAAAGTCCGTGACTACACCTCTTAACCATATTTTTTGTTAAATAACGCAAATACGCGATAAAACGCTAACTAAACCTATACTGGACCATTCAATGTTGTCAGAGAAAATGGCGGGAGCAAAAACGGGCTTTGGTCTATGCAGATCTCTGGCCTCTGATTGGTCAGTGACGCGGATTGCGCAATATCCACGGAGGGGTCAATTGGCTGGCAACCAGTTCAGGGTGTACCCTGCCTCCTGCCCAATGACACCTGGGATTAGCTCCAGAACTACCGTGACCCTGGTGAGGACAAGGATAAGAAAATGGATGGATGGAGTACAGCGTAAGCCCAATTTACGAGTGCTGCAATTTGAATTTTCTGAGATCCAAACCATGGCTAATCAAGTTTTTCTTTTGTCTTGTAATCAATTACTTTAAATATGTGCGTGCTTCAGGGCAATTAAGTTGGAACCTCTTAGCGAAGCTTCAGGTCACCAACAAATCAGTTTAAAAACAAACCTTTCAGTCAAAAATTGCTTAAGTTCAAAAACTATGCTTTCTCATATTTTCACAGAACATTTAGTTCTCTCACACCTACAGTAAATATAAACGTCATTCACTCAGCACATGTATTTCACGTATCTGTTAGTGTGCTTTGCTGTAGATTCACGCTCAATATGCCAATGATTGTGCTATTATAAAAGTGATGTTTTTGGTACTTGTACTTTGCTAATGAAAAAAAGAAGGAAGATTAACGAGTATTAGCATTCATTTCAATTGAGACAATTTTAGAAATATGAGTATGGTATGAGCATTGTCATGGAAGTCAAGGCATAACTGTGTATCATATTCTAATATTTTGTAGTCTGATCTCGTATTTGCATCGCTAATATGTTTGCATTCGTCTGTTCAGGTTGATTCACTGAATCAACATCAATCAAAGTACCAGCAAGAGCTCGCCGCATCCAAAGAGCAACTTCGTGCAGAAAGCCAGAAGACTGAGACTCTCTCACGGGAAATGTGAGCATGTTCACCACTTATTTAGGATTCACTGTCTCATTTTAATCTTAACAAACATTTATTTATTTATTGCTCGTCCTCAGTGAGGAGCTCAAAGAGGCTGTGTCAGTCAAGTCCCATTCCCTCCAGTCACTGCAAAACGAGAAGGACAAGTTGACTCAGGATGTTGAGAACAATCACCAAGACCACAGTGAACTTATCAAGGTGTGCCAAACACTTTACTTTATGCCTCAGACACTGAGAACTGGGCTCTTTTTTATTTATCTTTATAATATTTGAAGATACATGTCAAGGAAACATTGCCACACAAATGCCAGCTTACTCGTCAGTCTTAAATTGGCTCCAGATGCTATTTAATGTTGTTTCCCACAAGCTCATGACTGGTCTCTGTTCAATCTTAATTTAATTTATCATTGCTTTATTTTTTGTTTTATTCAACCTTTATCCAGATCAGCCAATTGAGAGAAGATTGTCCTTTAGAATGTCAATCTGCTGGCTGCAGATTTTTAAAAATACATTTTTAATATTTTTTTTTAATATTTTCATATTTTCAGTTTTAATCTGACAACTTTTTTGCTTATTTTTCTTTTATCATATTTTTGGATTTGTTGCATTTTGTACGTCTATTTGTTTGATTGTACTGTTGTATTTTTTAATAAGATTTTTAACTTTTAAATCTTTTCAACGTTTTTCTACAATTTGTATTTTTCTTGTTTTCCACTGTTTCTTTATCTGATTCTCCCCTCCCTGCCCCTGCAGATACTGATAACTGATTGCTACTTTGCTAAGATTGTATATTGAAATTTTCAGTGTTTCATCTCTCCTTGAGGCATCTTTTTTTCTGTAAAATCATAACATGTTTTTTTTTGTTTTTAGTTCAAGGAAGAGCACTCTAAGGTCCAAGCACAGTTGAAAGAGTTGAAGCAAAGGTATGGGAGTAAAACATTTAATTCCCACCCTGTCAATTTAAAAATGAGTATTGTCAAACGTGTTTTTCAATTCTTCACAAAATTTGACAAGTTATGCTTGCAGGTACTCCACTGTTAATTTCAGCAAAAAAATTCAGTCATCGATCCAGTTTCCAAGAGTTAAACTCAGAATCCAAAATTCAAGACCTTTCCCTTGCACTAAATGCACATTGTCTTGTTTTGGTTGCGTGGACAGTGAGAGCACCTTAAAAGAGAAGATGGACAAGGAGAATGCAGAGTTGCAAAATGCTGTCCATAAAAACAGTGCCTTAGTGTCAGAGAAGGAGGCGCAGATAAGAGCCCTGAAGACAGAGGTGAGGCTAAAGGTTGAACAGTTGGTACCTGTTTAAGGCTAAAGTAAGAGTTTTTTTGTTTTTTTGTTTTTTTTTTAAAAACAAAATGGTCATTTTCACCCAAGCCACTACTCGAGGAGACTGGCCGATGACAAATTCTATTTGACAGCAAATCTACATAAAACGTGTATTGGAACGGCCCCACCAGTTTATAGCACATCCACTGCTAGTACTACAAATCCTCAAAAGCATTAGCTTTTTCAGTGAAGAACAGCAGTCACCCCCTCGCTTTATTTTGCAGTCATTAGCAAATACTGTACCAGTCTTCTCAGACAAAGTTACACTTAACCTCCCCGAAAGCGACCAGTGGGAGGCAGATTATATTTGTAAATTAAAGGACAGACGTTTGTCTTGTTTGCAGAGCTAAATGGCAGTTTAGTGACAGAATGTAACAGCTTTGAATTGTGTTCTTTTAGCACTTTTGCTCCAAGGCAACCACTTTTAGTATAAATGTTGGATTTTCATTGAAGGACATTTTTTTTTTTTTTTTTTTTTTTTTTTTTTGAGTTGATGTTCTTGTTGGCCTTTGACGCATACGCCAAAAATTTTTAGCATTGTTGTATTTGAACCTATTTGCTAAAATCACTGAAGTCCATCCCCACATTCATTTACACAAGAGCATTCCATATTTACAGAAAAAAAATTTAAATATTGGCAGATTTCATCTTCCGTTTTTTCTGTCTGTAGGGGTGCTTTATGTACATTAATGAGAAAATAAATGACCTTGTGATTTTATCAAAATGCTCCAATATCACAAATGGAGAAAAATACAATGTATACTGTGTACTTTCTGTACCCACTGTATTAACTACAAAATAAATTGAAAAAAATTTAAACCACAACACTAATAGCGGATAAAAGAAGCTTTCTTTTTCTGGTTCCTCAGCGGCTTTTTTCCCCTTTGGAAAGAAGCTCTCCAAAGTTTTATTTATTGCTCATTTTTGCTATTTTCCGGACTTATTTTTTGTCATGTGTCACGTGACCGATGTGCTGTCAAGTGTTTTTTTCAAGAATGTTTCATTCAAAAGAAAAAATCTTTTCAGTAAAGAAAATGAACTGAATCAATTTATGAAATGATTTGTTCTTTGGGAGCGGGAACGGAAAACATTCTTTCAATTTGACGTGTCAGTACTGACGAAGAGCTGTTGCCGCAGAGATGGTCCTGTCATTTTTTTAAATAAATCCCAATAACGGAAATTTTATAAATTGGTCATGCTTTCTCTGTTGCTCAGTAACGAATGGGGTGGAGGACCACTGACCTAAAATCAAATATGTTAATATTTTTCAGCTGTCTGTCGTGCGTGAGCAAAGTGCCTCATCTGAAACATTGCAGAAAGTTATTGATGCCTTGGAACAGGACAAAGCTAAACTCAAGCAACAAGTGGAGAGGCTGGAGCAGGAGCTGGCCACCCCCTCAGGTGCTCTGATGATGCATGTATAATAATTCTGTATATTGGCGGAAAAGGTTGTGTAACCACCCCCACCACTCTGGTGTTTGCAGGTGACGTCTCTGTGGACAGACTGAGGGACAAGGATACGGAGGCTGAGGTACCGCATGTCTTTATCAGGGACAATAGCTCGGAATGGATTGTAAAAGTAAATGTGTGTCAACTTGCTTCCCTACAGTGCCCCAAGTACTTTTTGTGAGTTTTATTCTTATTTTGGGGGCTGTTGTATGGAACCAAGATGCTTTTAACATGAGTTAAGTGTTAACTGTTACAGTATCATGTTTTAGAGAGGCTCAACTGGATTAAAGACATTGGCCACTTCATTAGGAACACCTGCACAATCTATCTGATACAAAACCTGTATTTGAACTTTGTACATTGGTACCTCTACTTACGGAGTTACTGCAATTCCCGGCCTCCAGAGTGCACCTGGTTATAAGCCTCACCCAGTACATTTGTAAAGGAAATACAATTTGGTACATACATATGCCACAGCCGTGTAAAAGCCGCAATTGCCCACATTGAAACACGAGATATTTACAAAGAAAGACGGTACACAGAGTTTAATGCTAGCTCCGCCGCGCTAACGCATCCAGTTTAAAAAAAAAAAAAAAAAAAAAACCCCACTGGTAAAAATCCATGAGACACGGTAGTAACACGTTGCGCAGCGCTAACAGGGCCAGGCTGGTAAAAGTTACTTACTCGGCACATATATAGAGCTTGTGCACATGTCCATGGCGCCATATTGCCGGTCAAAAAGAGCTGCTCGACAGTATGGGGGACATTGAACCGGAGCAGAATATACACAATGCCCGAGACTTGTTGTGCTATGGACCTTTCCGACTGGCGATCTTCAGCTTCACCCCCCTCGCTACAGTTGCCATGCCCCAAAATCTTCCAAAATGGCAACTGAACAGAACATGTTTGTCGATTCTCTATCGCGTATTCCAGATAATATTGGGGTATGTTTTTGCCAAATGTGTCGGACTTTTCCAAGAGAGTTCTACAGAGAGGTCTCAACTATCTCACGCAAGGATATGTACACGGAATTAGGATTTTGGACGGAGCAGGACGGAATTCATAGTTACAGCGAAATGTTGGTGATCGATTAAAAAAAATAAATAAATTAAAAAAATATAAAAATAATAATAATAAAAATTAAAAAAGTTTGACGCCTCGCAAACTTCATATTGAAATCCAACAGGATAAAATAGTGGAATCGTACTGCGCATGTAAATCACGGTGAGTACTTTTTATTTGGAAAGATCACGAGTAATCATTGTAGTCATCATCATTGTAGTCTTTATAAGTGAGTGAGTTTGTTCATTTGACTGGGCTCGTAATGGAACCCAGTGCCCTGTCTTAAAAGTCTGATGCGATACAAATAGGCAAATAGACATTTCTCTTGCATGACATGGACATGGCACATTTACGTTCATTAACCTGACTCTTCAGCATAAACATTACACACTTCATTCAGCAGGTCAGTGACACGCGAACAAAGTGAAAGTTGTGTTCCTGCAATGTATAAAGCACTGATAATAATGAATTCAAACTCAGAGAAGTTACTTTTCCCTTACCTTCGAATATACAGCCTTGTGTTTTGTTATTGTCCACATTTAGCTGTACGCGCGCTCTTCAGCGGGGCTTAATCCATCGTAGACACTTTGTCAACTGTGTTTTAGTCTTTGGAAAATGAATGAACTGGGCCCCTTGTAACGAAGCAGGATATTTTTCATCAGAATAGCACGTTCCCCGAGCACATCTGAGGACCATTTTGTTCGTAACATTAACTTTTCAAAGTGCACGCGACCGATAACCAGGATTGCTTGTGGGACATGACGACAAGAGTGGCGGGTCAAGCCAGGGGTTAAGGCAATGGGACTATCTGATTGGCTGTTATTGTACGAGTGATTGACAGGTTGGAAAGGTCCATTGGTTGTTACAACAGATGAGACATATATTCAACGAGATCATTCTATAGAATACCGGCTGAAAAGACAAGAAAATATCGATGGTTTTCGGCAATTAAACGTAATGGATCGTACCCAATCAAATACAAACACCCGTGTAGTGATTGCTTCATGTCAGGTAGGAATTATTCTTCTCAATCTCAGATTCCCTATAAGTATTTATAATGCCAAGTTCTCTCATTTGAGAACAATCCATTAAAAAAAAAAAAAAAAAAAGACGGAGTCGTCTCCAACATACACGGAAGTGTGTTGCGGCCACGTTAAACTTCGGTAAACCTCTCCCCGACAGACTATTTTATTATTATTATTTTTTAAATATGCATTGTTCTCAAATGAGTCCAATGCACATTTAAAAAATGAAATAAACCGTCAGTCACACAGAGGTTTACCGAAGTTCGTGTGGCTGCAACACGCTTCCGTGTATGGGGGATTAAGCCTATCTTATTTTCTTTTTTTAAAAAAGCATTGGAGAGCAATGCATATTAAAAAAAAAAAAAAGTCTGTCACAGAGAAGTTTACCATAGTTTAACGTGTGGTCGCAACAAGCTTTGTGTACGGAGGAGCCGACTCACTGTCCCAACCAGTCATTTTTTTTTTCCAATCATAGATAATGAATGCCAGTTTGTGTAAAACAAGGGGTCATTTATTTAAATATTGGTATTTGTATTGAAAAAATCTGAGTGGCTCCATCACTACGTGGAATTTATTCTTGATTGGGAACAGATCCAGCAACGAAGTATTTGTATCTGTCCAGACCTTTATACGCTTTTAAACTCTTCCGTGTAAAGCTCGATGACTTATTCACCAGATCCATGTGTAGATCCAGTTGTCCAAGACAAGCGGAAGTGGTTTAACAATCCAATTTCTTATTGGTGAAAACATCCACTTCGGCATTAAATGTGGGTCCTCTATGCCAAGTGTCTCTCATTTTTCCACGTACCTTCGTTTATTATCAACTTCTAAATGTTTAATGGTATAGGACAAAACTGTGGGCGTCGTGCGTCTCCAACCGACTTAGCATTGAAGAATGCTTTGCTAGACCATCAATATGGCCAGTCACGTGACTTCGGTGATGCAGGTGCACGACCGCTATTCCACTGGTCTCACTGTTACCTGTTCCGCTCGAGTGCCCCCTTGCGGCTGTTAGGAAAAAAATGCGTCACTGATTTACTCCACAAATCTGAACAATCTTTTACCCCCAATTTTAAAATGTTTTTTTTTAGTTTCCTCTAAATTTTTTGGGACTATATTAAGGCAATATGACTGTTCCGGTGTCCCTAATATTGTTTCTGTGGAGCCTCATAAAATGTTATACTGTGTCATTGTATGTATTGAATTCTAATTTGAACCTGTTATTTTCTTCCTTTCCTCCTTACACCCCAATGCTGTGCACTGTCTGCAATGCTGCTCCACCATCAGGCAGCGGTTTGTTCATGTTTTTTGTCAGCTTCACTCACGCATGTGTGCATGTCACTTAAAAGAGACATATTATGCCCCCCCGACCCACCTAACCGCTCCAAAAATGAGGAATACTAAAGCAATTTTCAGGTGTCTTAGTAAACATCCCCATGAAAGGGTTAATTAATCTAATTGCCTATATTAGTAGTTCAAATCATGACTTGACCAGAAAACATGATCTCATAATGAAATATTTCAAATATACATTACATTACCTTTAAAAAAGGATAGCTTACAAACTATTTAATTGAGGAAAAAGTGCATATCTTGTAAAAAAGGTTCACTCACCAGGACAATCTAAGCTAAAATGAGGCTGCAGTGCTACCTACCTTTTGGCTTTAAAATGAAAGTGCTCCTATCTAAGGGAAACCTTCGTCCTAGAACTTCAGCCAGCCTTTGTGTCCAGTCATTGGTGGAGAAATTTGGTGTCTGTTATTTCGTCCCACTGATGCATCAGACACATTTTCAGAAATAGCCAGATAAAGATGTACAGTACTTCTCAGTTTAATTTGCAGACACCCAACTATTGGTATATGAACATTTATTTTACATAATATGTCCCCTTTTAATATGTCAAGTCATCACGGGGTGTCTCATTTTGTTGGGGTGACATTCATCTGTCTTTGTTTGGGCTCATACTCTCCATCCCTTGATGAAAACAGAGGTGCCAAATGATACGGAATGTCCATATTTTGTTACAGAAATCACCAAAGGTTGACCTGTTATGGCCATATATCTGATTGTTTCAGATAATGGGGTGTGAGGTTATCCAACTTCTGACATTATGGTTGCATCCACATTGAACAGCTTTTTGGTGCACATAATTTTATTATGCCCCTCGGCTACCAAGCCATGGAGGCAAAAGTTCGCTTCTCATCCAGTGTCAATGCATTGTAAGTCTTAAATCTTATTTCCTACATGATAGCAAATAAGCTACACTTTTTACTAAGTTTCTTGTAAATGTGTCATGAAAGGACAAAGGATAGACAAAGACTGTCAATTGCAGGCTGTCATTACAAGCAGTTGCAAAACATTGAAATAAGAGATTTTGGTGAAACAAAATGCTTATCACTTACAGGGCGCTACACTAACTTTGAACTAGTAGCACTGGTGTTACCACCTTCCACCAATACAGGATGCACCATTTTACAATTACCAGCATGACCATGGCGTCCCATACTTTTTATTGACAATGACTGAAGATATTTATAAGATATGCAACTGTGATAGTTTGTCCGCAGTAGCAGACGAAACAGGTCAATTCAATTTAAAAAAAAAAAAAAAAAAAAAGCTCTATTTGTTTGACTGAAGGTCCCATTTTTATATTGAGCCCTCTGTACCCGCCTCTCCTGGGAAAACCACTACATTTTGAGTATTATAATTGACAAACAATAGAATTACAAATGAAGTGTGATGGCCGACAAGCCAAAAATGAAGTGTAGCACCACATATTTTCTGTGCACGTCCACAACGGTGCTGCTGATAATGACGTGCGCTATCTGCAAGTAGCAGTCAATTACATTATCTTGCAGCCTGTAGCCAGTCATATTGCAGCAGGTTGCTTTCAACTCAAACGGAATTCATAACAAGGATTGACATGGTGTCACAGCATGCGCTCTCTTGCTATGTCCAGAAAGAGGAGATTGCAGTGGAAAAAAAGGTGACTTGCGACCAAAACACGCTGTCGCACAAATGATAAAAAATGACATTTTTAACTGCACAAAATGGGGAAAAAAATATTATGCGACCAATTTGGTTGCAGTGTCAAGCCCTGACATAGGTGTGGCTGAGACCCCATTAGCGGAGAGTAACCAACTTTGAACAATAAAATAACACCCCAATTAATGTGTTCAAGGATATAAATAATAATAATAATAAAATAATACACATCCACACAGGATCCCACGTCTGAACCAGAAATGAATCAGGAAGTCACTTCACATGTCACTTCAGGATGTGGGCAGCTTCAAAGTATTCCATCCACTTTCCATACTGCTTATCCTCACCAGGTTCCTGGGCGTACTGGAGCCTATCCTGGCTGTTTTTGGGCAATTTGAGTTTTTAAATTACCTATCATGTCATGTTTGTGGGATGCGGGAGGAAACCGCAGTTCCAAGAGGAAACCCACGCAGGCACAGGGGAAGGACTTGCAAACTCCACACGGGAGGCTAGATTTGAACCTGGGTCCTCAGAATTGAGCCAGATGGGCTAACCAGTCGCCAATGTGCCCCTGTAAAACTATTAATAATAAATATTTGTAGTTTAAGATCACATTTATTATTCCCACATCTGATAAATTTCCATTATTTAAGCAGCAGTTGTGGTGACAGGAAATACATGTAATACTAAGAGCATGGAAGAGAAGAGGTAATTACGTTTCCTCTTCTTACATGAACTTCTTGTACGTGTATAAGAATTACATTGCACAAAGTAGGAACCAAAACTATTATCCAAACGATCCAATGCGAATTGATGCAATATGACTGTTTGAATAGGACAAAGTTTTGACAATATGGAAATCTGTAAGAATTTGTACTGATTGCTCTGTAAATTCATTTTTATAGGTTAGCAGCTCTGTAAAAATAATGATGTATTGTATGGGCATTTTGCATTGTAATTCTGTAGGTTCATGATAATATTGCACAGTAATATTTGTTATTACATTAACTCAGGTCCCATCCATCTGTATAGAAAAGGCACCTTTTATCATTCTCCTATACGTAAAATTTGTTTAAACATACTGGGTCCAGCACACCTGCATCCCCAGTGAGGAAAAGCAGTACAGAACATGGATAGGATATTGTTTTAATTGTGAATATTAGTATTCATTCTAACATTGTGTAAATATGAAGTTTCCCCCTGTAAAAAATATATATATATATTTTTTTTAGAGAAAAAAAATATATATATATTTTTTTAGAGAAAAAAAAATATATATTTTTTTTTTTGAGAAAAAAAAATATATATATATATAATTTTTTTTAATCTTAATTTTACCAATATGTGGGCAATGTTGACTTCCACCAGTATGTGTTTTTAGGTTGTGGTTTTGGGGGTTTTATTTATTTTTAAGAATATATCAATTTTTTATTCATCAGTTAATTTTCTCCCATCAAAAGGTACTTTGTAATCTGAAAATATGGAATTTTATACATTTTTACTGTTGTATCTATAGATTTCAAGTGTCTCAGAAATGGAAAAAAAGAAATTTCTTTGTAGATTTGTCTGGCCCATTATAAGTTTAATAGTAAATTTGATTTCAGTCGATCTATAATTAATCTCTTAAATAAATCAAGAAGTGTTCATCAAATGTCAGCAGTAGTAACGTGTGGTTTTGGAACAATTAATCATTGGTTTATTTTTGTTCAATAAAAACAAAACAGATTGACTTCCTGAATTCAGTCATTGTTGACCTGCGGAAGAACAACTTGGACCTCAAGGACCAGTTGACGAAAATGGCCGCCGCCGCTCTCAATGGCAACAACGTTAGTGAGCTGGACGACGACGACGGGTTAGTAGCACGCGAAATGCTATCCACATATCATGTCACACTTATCAGCAACTTATATGAAAGTAATAATGCAAAAAGAATTTAGCTATATTTCCTCCACTTGTCCGAGGCCGGGTCGCAGGAGCAGTATCTTTAGCAGGGACGCCCAGACTTCCCTCTCCTCAGCTCCTTCATCCAGATCTTCTTGGGATGCATTCCCAAGGCATCTGGGAAACATAATTTCTCCAGTGTGTCCTGGCTCATCACCAGTGTCCTCCCAGTGGCACGTGCTTGGAACACCTCACCAGGGAGGCCCCACTCACCTCAACTGGCTCCCCTCAATGCGGAGGAGCAGCAACTATACTCTGACCCCCTCCTGGATGACTGGGCTTCTCTCACAATCGCTAAGGGAGAAGCCCGACACCCTGCAGAGGAAACTCATTTTCAGACACATGTATTTGCGATTTTCTTCTTAGGGTCACAATGCACAAGCTCATGACCATAAGCAAGGGTAGAAATGTAGATCAAGCTGTAAACTGAGAGCTTCGCCTTTCGGCTTGGCCCTTTCCCCAGAACGGACCGATACAAAGTCCGCATCACTGCTGGAGCTGCACCGCTCCGCCCATCACTCTCTTGTTCCATTCTTTCCTCACTCGTGAACAAGACCCCAAGATACTTGAACTCTTCCACTTGGGACAGGATCTCATCTCCGACCCAGAGAGGGCATGCCACCCTTTTCCCACTGAGGACCGCGGTTTCAGATTTGGAGGTGCTGATTCTCATCCCAGCTGCTGCGGTGAGGGGTGATCACGGCTTGATGAGGCCAACAGAACCACATGATCTGCAAAAAGCAGAGATGGAACCAGTCGCATTCCAGCAATCCGTCCCAAGAACTCCAAAAAGGGTGGATACTCTGAACTGTTGTTTGGTGCAGAGTCACAAATAAGAGTCAGGACCCATCTCTTGTCACACAATATTATTAAAATAAGATAAAATTACATAAATACTAGGAAAAATTTAAAAAATATATACTAAAAATAGCTTAGTCAAAAAACATGATTAGGAAAAATATAGAAGTATTTCAGTCATATTACACAATACTAACCTGAAGTTTATTTGTAAACAAAACTGGAGCTGAAACAGTGTGTCCATAAATACTCCCCCGAGTATATTTTGCTCAGATGAAAAATGTTCCCCATTCCCACAGCGAGGAGAAGGAATCTGCCAAGAAGAAGAAGAAGAAAAAGAAGAAGCAGCTCCCACCTCGACTGTTCTGCGATATCTGCGACTGCTTCGACCGTCACGACACGGAGGACTGCCCGGCACAGGCACAGATGCCCGACTCGCCGCCGCACACCACCTACCACGGCAGCAAAGGTGCCGAGCGGCCTTACTGCGACATCTGCGAGGTGTTCGGCCACTGGAGCCAAGACTGCAACGACGACCGCACCTTCTGAGGACAGCCTAGTTTGTGTGTGCGTGCGTGCGTGGCTTTGTTTGTAATTTAAAAGCAACTTGAGGGCTAAATGCGTCATTGTTGTTTGCACAGCTTTTCACACTGATCACTAAACGTTGGGGACATCTGAAATTTCAGGATGAACATAGAATGCGTTATACCTTAACGGATGAAATTCAACTGACCTTGATGTCAGCAGAGACGGGAGGAGTCATCGAGAGCAGGTGAAGTTGAAGAAATTTCACCGCCAAGCCCAACAGCCAAACCTTTTGTGAGTAGTGTGTATATAGAGATAAATATTTTTTAAAAATCCAAAAATTATTCTATATGAAGGATAACTATGGCTTGACAACTGGGGAGCCATCAACAATTTTTCTATGCCTGAAAATAGTTTTTTATTAAACTCTGATGGGATGCATGCAGGCAGTACACATAACACCACTTCCTGGCTTGTTCTTTCTATTCTGCCATTTCTGTACAAATGAATAAAAGTTGTTGAAATGATGGCACATGTGCGTCTCGGCTCAGGAGTTAGCGGGTGCGAGTGGAGCCACCTCAGAGGCGTGGCGCCACTTTTTGAGCTCCACGCTCAGCTCCACTGTGGCCGTCTCGGCTTGGTTGGGTGTGGCGGCGTCGCGCTCCTCACTGCCCCTTCCTCGGCGGATACCTTTTGAGGAGGAGGAGGAGGAGGATTGTAGGGTTGCAAGCTCGTGCACAGAACATTAAATACAACTTACATCAAAGTTCTGCCCAGTTTAAGGAAAATTAAAGATGTTTAGTGATATTTTTCAAATTAAAATGTAGTTCATGTTTTACCAGTCTAGATTTAATTTTTGTCACCCAAACAAATGTATTTTAAAATGCATGAAAAATTCAGGTTACGAAACGCCGCTTCGGAAATAGTCTGTGTGTGTAGAGGAAAAAGTAAGCCCTGGATTCCCCAAATTCCACCAAATGTAAACGTATCTTGGTTTGTGTGGCGTGACAGAGCTGCTCTCCCGTCCTGTTCAGTTTTTGTTTAGATTTCACCCATAAAGGGTATATATGTAATCAAATGTTTGACCTCAATAAATGTCAATATTAGAAAATACAAAGTTGGAAACAAAAACGTTTAAAAAAAAAAAATACAAACAAAAATTTTATTAAAATATACCAAAAAGTACACATTTCAAAATATTGGTTGAAAAATACACGACTTGGGAAAATGTTATGGAAAAAAAAATTATGCAAATAGAGTAGTCCTAAGACAGCAGATATTTGATTAAAAATACTAGAAATACACTGACAAATAAGTATTTCAACACCCTGCGGTTAGGCAAGTTCTCCCACTTTGAAGTCATGGAGGGGTCTGAAATTTTCTTTAGGTGCATGTCGACTGAGAGACATGATCTCAAAAAAAAGTTTAAAAATCATAACGTGTGATTCTTTACATTTTGTTCCTGCTAACTAAAATTTGTACTGCATATAAGTATTTTGAACACCTGCCAATCATCAAAAATTCTGGCCCTCTAAGTCCGCATATTGTGCCTGTAAAAATGTATCTATGCTCGACTAAATTAAAAGCACCTATTTGAGGTCGTTAATTGCATAAAGACCCCTGTCCACCCCACGCAATTAGTAAGACTCCCAACTGCTAACATGGTTAAGACCAAAGAGCTGTCCAAAGACACCAGAAACAAAATTGTAGACCTCCTACAAGGCTGGAAGGGGCTCCAGGGCAATTGCTGAGCTACTTGGTGAAAAAAGCTCAACTGTTGGAGCAATTAGTAGAAAATGGAAGAAGCTAAACATGACTGTCAATCTCCTTCGAACTGGGTCTCCAAGCAAGACCTCACCGCGTGGCCTATCAAAGATCCTAAGAAAGGTGAGGAATCACCCCCAGAACTACATGGAAGGGGCTGGACAATGACCTGAAGAGAGGTGGTTCCACTGTTTGCAAGGTTACTGTGGGTAATACATTAAGATATCCATCTGTTTTCTGAGCCGCGTATCCTCACAAGGGTTGCGGGAATGCCGGAGGCAATCCGAGCTGTCATCGGGCAGGAGGCGGGGTACACCCTGAGCTGCTTGCCAGCCAATCACATGTTACATGGAGACAAAACAGCCACACTCACAATCACACCTGGGGGCAATTTAAAGTGTCCAATTAATGTATATTTTTGGGATGTGGAAGGAGACCGGAGTGCCTGCAGGAAACCCACACAGACATGCTCCACATAGGGAGGACTGGGATTTGAACCCCTGTCTTCTGAACTGTGAGGCAGATGTGCTAACCAGTCTGTCAGTGTGCCGCATCAAATATATGTCATCATTATAAAAGATGCAATTGTTTCATGAAACTTGCAGGTGTCCCTAATATTGTGGCCAATATTGTTCTCTGTAAATCACCTTTAGTGTTTGCTGGTTTCTTGTTTCCTGCACGCCCTCCCCCTGCACCTCCTCCCTTCTTCTTGGACTCATCCTTGGCTCTGTTTTCCTGAAGAACACCACCACCACATCCAATGTTAGCAACAAGCTTTCAGTCCAGTGAAAGCGACAGAAGATCCTAACTGGCCTCGTCCGCCGTGACTGGAGCGTCTTCAATGGGAGGATCTTTGTGCAGGCAGCCAAAATCGCAAAGGGCTTCCACTTTTTGATGTCCATAAAGGAGGCCCTGGAGGGACACGTGAGAGGATGCCAGCACTGTGGCAACGGGTGGATCCGCAACCAGCTCCACCACAGCTTTCTTTCGCTTGTCTTTCACCTTGGCCTAAAGTGTTCCGAGAAAGCAAAAGATGAACTTTGTGTGCCACGTTTCAATACAATACGTGTGTTAATCATTTTTGGCTTGTCGGCCATCACGTTTTTCTACATTTCTCAACCTTATCAAGCGATTCCAATGTCCAAATGTTATTTGAGCAAGTTTTGGACATGTGTGCTTGTAAGTGTCACACTCTGGACTTTCTTGGCCCCTTATCCTCACAAGGGAGTGCTGGAGCCTATCCCAGCTGTCAATGGGCAGGAAGCCGGGTACACCCTGAACTGGTTGCCAGCCAATCGCAGGGCACATAGAGACAAACAGCTGCACTCACAATCAATATAGAGTTTCCAATTAATGTTGCTTGTTTTTGGGATGTGGGAGGAAACAGGAATGCCCGGAGAAAACCCTCGCAGGCTCGGCGGGGAGAACATGCAAACACCACACAGGTGGGTCCGGGATCGAACCCGGGAGCTCGGAACTGCGAGGCCAATGCTTTCCAGCTGCTCCACCGTGCTGCCACCCAAAATCATTCTGCCCTATTTTTATTAATTACTTCCACAATTCTCAAACCATCCTCATGTCCAAATGTTCAGTTCAATCAGTACATTGATGGTCTAACTTTCATATTCCTAACATTTTGTAGGAGGAAAAAGCCTAATCCTCTCTTTATGAGATTTTGCTACTGACATTCATTTTACCATTGTTTATGACAAAATTACCGCCCCCCCCCCTCTTTTTTTTTTTTTATCTCATTGGGCCACATATTCGACAACTACTTGCACATTTCTTAACCCCTTCAAAATATTCCATCAACCTGAACTGGTCTCCAGCCAATCGCACATATAGACGAACAACCATTCATGCTCACATTCACAACCATAGTCAATTTGGAGTCTCCATTTAACCTCCCATGCACCAATGGCCAAATTTGTGCTTGTTACTTTCAAAAGTCAAATATTTCAATCTTTTTTTAAATAATGTCACATTTAATATAGCAATACAAATATATCCTGTTGAAATGTTCAGTCTTCAACTACTTCCACATTTTTCAAATGTTAATTCTATTTTCTGGGTGCTGCGCAAAAAAAATGTTCACCGGTCCAAATGTTGGATGTCTGGACTGTGCTCCACAGCCCTCAGTGTGACATGCTTGTTTCCTTTCAGAGATCTACTAAAAAGTGGACCAAACTCACTTGTTTGCCTTTCTTGTCCATGGCGCCTTCACCGGCGCCTTCGTCTGAGGCTTCCGCTGGCCACGACAGGATCTGAATGTCACACAAAGAGAACAATTTTCTTTTTTGGAAAATGTGTTCGTTGGGGTACATAAACTTTGCGGTGTTATTGCAAATACTGTACTCTTAAAAATGTTTTTGTTTTCTGATGACTTTTCACTTTTACAGCCTACATTTGCTAACCGCTATCTGTACTTGCTATTCTATAATTTGTCATGGTAGGCTTGTTACATTTTTTCAAACTTTGTGGATAATGACAATGTAAAAAAAAATATCCATAGAGGGGTGAAGTAAACCATGGTTGAGATCTTGATTGAGATCATGAGGATAGCAGAGATATAGATGGGCGAAGGTGAAAAACAAAGCATTTATGACAATAACGGAACCCTCTAGAAAAAGCAAGATATTCCCAATCCGCGGCTGGCTCCAACAATAATTGCTGTCAAATGAGATGTTATTTTGCCAGACGTAAACCTACAGCGGTGTCTTTAGATACGAGTGGCCCAACAGTTTTTCACAATACGAGCCATGGATCTTTTGCTTACGAGAGTTGTTCGGTGGCAGGTAACTCATATCACTTTGCAAGTGGCAGCTTGGTAAGTATAATTGATAAATATTCTTCAAAGAAAGAATCATCAACAGGTCGCTGTCAAATGGAACAGAAAATAGGGTTGTGGTTGATACAATCGCATGGCAATGGGAAACACGACAGACGCACGAATTAACAATTTGCATCTGTGTGGCTGCTGTACTGACAAGCCCATGGAGGAGCTCAGCCTCTGATAAACTTTGTCCTATGCTGCCCCCAGGTGGCCGAGGCACACGCACCAGAATGAGCAGCACATTGTGTATTGAAGGAGGAAGTATTTTAAACTGTTCAATTTTTTTTAATGATATTTACATCTGCTCTTGCTATACGTTTTTATAAAGTACACACGGGCACCGCCTCTGAAGCCAGGCATGCAGTGGGGTTTGAAGCGAGCATCTGGTCCTTCTGATGGTAGAGAAGATCCCAGTCCAACCTGGCAGACCCAAAAATATTGTGAGGAACTTTAGGGAACAATTGGCGGAGTCCCCTGTCAGAAGGAACATCAACTCGCGCCTCGCAGGAAAGGCAGGGGACATTAAAGGTCAAGTGTCGTCAAACGGATGATTTTTGGTATATTATTAATGAAAAACCCACAGCCAATATGGTCCCATGTGTTTTTTTTTTTACCACAAAACATGATTTTGAGGTATACAGCTTTTTGTAACTCCCGGCATGAAAATCCTCTCAGGGATTTCTTTTCGAGAAGAAGCAGGAAGTGACGTAAAGGACAGTGGCGCCCCTTCGTGGACTTCTTTGTTTCCATTAGTTTTACCTCCAGGAAGGTAGCTCGTTGTTCCTTCGTGTTAGCCAAAATGCCGGCTCGTTGCATTGCTGGACATTGCTTGAACACTCGGGAGAATGGAATTACCCTTCATAAGTTTGCAAGAGACCCTGTTCGTTGTGAAAAATGGATTGCACGGGTGCAGAGGACGAGCGCTTCGTGGGTTCCAAATAACACGTAGGTGTGAATACAGCTCCAATAAATAAATAAATAAATGAATGAATAAATAGTTTGGGGCGGACCATGTAATCGGTCTCTTCTCATAACGAAGCAAAAGATCCACGTATGAAATGTGTTGATGTGCGCATACAGCGACTAAAAAAAATAATAGTGTGGGGCAGACTACGTAATCAGTCTCTCTCATAACGTAACAAAAGAAGGTTGAAAAAAAGAATGAATTTTAGAATGTTTATAGGGATGACAGCCGGGCTTTAAGTCCTCCATACTTCCATTATTAAAGTGGCCACTGGTAACCGGCAGTAAAGGATGCTGTCAAGCTGGAGAAGGAGTCTGGGGTTAACTGGACCACCTCATAGTGGCTGTTCGGTTCCCGGTACGACAGGTGTCAGCAATTGGTCTCCTTTGCCGGCAGAATATTGGGCTCATTTCCAGTGAGGGTTGGACTCAACCAAGGCTGCCCCGGAGCAACGGTTCTGTTATTTACCTTCATGGACAAAATTTCTAGGTGCAGTCGAGGTGGTCCGTTAGGGTGACATTAGTATTGTTGTTTTTTTGCAGATGATGTGGTCCTGATGGCTTCATCAAGCCACGAACGTCTCACTGGAGCGGTTTACAGCTGAGTGTGAAGCGGCGGGGATGAAAATTAGAACCTCACAATTTGAGGCCATGGTCCTCTGTCAAGAAAGGGCAGAGTGCCCTCTCCAGGTCACGGAAGAGATCCTCCCCCAAGTGGAGGTCAAGTATTTCTATGTTATTTCTCAGTTTTACACAACTTCATATATGAGCTCATTTGTTCTACTGTCTTTGTATGTTTTACTTGGGTTGTTCCAAACATGTGGTGAAATTCTCAAGTCCATTGCAGAAGTGTAATTACTGAGAAGAAAGGTGATGCGTTAAATACTTATTTTATCTGCTGTAAAATAGTGTCCAATTGGAAGTTTTCCGTACTTGCAAGACTTGAATCAGTTTGTACTTTGTACTACTACAAGAGTATCTGTACTTTTGCTTAAGAACAGAATGTGAGTACGTTCGCCACCTCTCACCTTTTCCTGCTCGATAAAAACTTGAAATCCTTGGTGGAGGAATTTCTTGAAGCCGCTCAGGTCTCGCACGACGAATTTCAGCGCTTCGTCAAAGTCGACGCAATCAGCCCACGACTGCGCCGAAGTCCTGTATCTCGACTCTGTGACGCAGATGACATGGTGGGTAACGTCAACATACCAAGGTTTTGCTTTCGGCTTGCAAGATACATGGTCAATATATTCAAGTTCGTCTTGTATATTTATCAGTGGTGAGCCGTCTGGGCTAGCAAGGATCTTTCTGTGGTGGCTTCACAGTTCAGAAGCACTGACATGCATCTTCTTATATGTGTCTTCTTAATGTAATGTTTATATGGTAATCTTTATCCCCCCCCCGGTAGGGTGACCAGGGCAAACAGGTCCTTGGTGAGGAACCAGACAAAGCATGGCTCAAGACCCCCCCATGATGAACGCTATATACAAACGATGTTTTCCCTGGCCCAGTGCAAGTCACCAGGTCTCCACTGGGGGCTCCATGGTGAGTATTCACAGGCCAAGACTGCACCTGTGGGACTCAGTTGGGCACAGCCTAAAGAGGAAATATGGCTCCCGCTTCTCATGGGCTAACCACCTGTGGGCTTCAGTGTGAGGTGGGCAGCATTCTTACCCCATTTGAAGAACGTGGAACGTCACCTCTCTGGGGTGAAAGGAGCATGAGCTGATATGCAAGGTCGAGACATTACGGTTAAGACATTGTTGGGCTCGCTTCACCACACATCTTGGGCTCCACTACGAGTCTTTTTGAGAGGTGTTGGACTCTCTTCCACTCTGGAGGTGCATAAGGTGAGAAGCGGCGAGGAGGTGTAGGTGCCCTTCTTACCTCCCCTCACCCGCGCACCCACTAATTTTCTTGGGTTCTTGTTCAATGGTGCGAGGGATCAACAGGCAACTTGGTGCAGTATCTGAAGTGATGCCGACTCGCGGTGAAGAAGAAGCTGAGTCAAAAGGCTATGCGCTCGATTTACTGGTCAGTCTATGTTCCAATGCTCACTTAAGGTCACGGGCTGTGACTTGTGACCGAAAGAACAAAATCGCAGCTACACACAGCCAGATTATTTTCCTCCGTAAGGTGTCTGTGGTTTCCCATAGAGATAGGGAGAGAAGCTTGGTCATCTGAGAGGAGCCAGTGCTCATCCGAGTGCCAGGTGGCTTTGGCATCTGGTTAGGAAGCCTCTTGAACGGCACACTGGTGAGGTGTTCTGGGCATGTCGCACTGGGAGGAGGCCCAGGAGACAACCCAGGACACTCCGGAGAGACCATGTCTGGAAGGTGACCTGGGGGCACCTCCTGGAATAGCTGTACAAAGTTGCTGAGGAGAGGGAAGTCTGGGCTTCCCTGCTTAGGCTACTTCCCCCGTAACCTGCTCCTCGGAAAAGTGAAAGATGAATGAACGATGATTACCAGTGGAGGAGGAGTGTTCCTTGGTTCCTTCTGCCACATTGGACACCACAGTCTCTTTTTCATTCTTCTTGTTAGATGTTTGAGTTTGTTCACTACTTTGGTCCTGGCCCTGGTCCTGACTCTTTGCTACACCACCACCTACAACTTCCTGCAAAAAGTTTCATCTAGCGTGACTGAGTGAGCAAACAGTGGAACAGGAGCAAAGCACAGTACCTGATAGGCGGTTGTCTGGTGACTATAGAACATATATGAGATCACGTAGCTGTAGCTGACCACTGGGAATTCTGGAGCATCGGGGTCCTCGTCCAGCAGCGGGTCCGGAATGCCCTGCATCTGGCCTACACACACTGTGGCTGAAGCCCAGTCCACCAGCAGGTCTGATAAAAAAAGGGAACATGGGCAGGATGGCATTAGGGTGGTTAAATGTTGGGGTAAACTTGTCAGTCAAGGTATCACTGTACTTGAAATGTCTTAGTAAAACATGCAAATTTGTTATGTATTTAAAATTAGATATTCATTAAAACTGCATTTTTAACTGTTATTGGTTCTACTTTATTTATATATATAGTTATTTAAACAATTCCAGTCCCATGATAAAGTATTCTTCCTTCAGTGGTCCATAATGGACCTTTTTGGACTCCTGAGGCAACTGATGGTACCGGTTGGCCAAGCGGAATTTGGCATTGGTGGTCGGGGAGGCAAAAACGTGGCGTGAGAGAAGTTTGGTGAGGCCATGGTGAACAACTTGTGGACAGCTTTGAGGAAATTCTGATCCACCATCATGGGTCTCAGGAGGGGAAAGCGGTGCAGTGTCAGCAATGTATCGAGTGAGGACCTCGACTCGGGACGTAGTGAGTTGGTGGGGAGAATACTTGGAAGACCTCAATCCCACCAACACGCCGTCCCATGAGGAAGGCTGAGGCAGGATTCTCCTCTCTGGTGGAGGTCACCAAAGTGGTTAAAAAGCTCCTTGGTGGCAAGGCCATGGGGTTGGATAACATTTGGCCGGAGCTCCTTTGGATGTTGTGGGTCTGACCTGGTTGACGCGCCTCTGCAACATCATGTGGACATCAGAAACAGGGCCTCTGGGGTTGAGACTGGCGTGGAGGTCCCCCTTTTTAAGAAGTGGGACCAGAGGGGCTGTTCCAACTGCAGTGCCGGCGCCTATCCCAGCTAACCGTGGGCAGGAAGCCATGTACACCCTGAACTAGTCACCAGCAACCGGGCAATTGAGTCTTGAATTAACCTACCACAGATGTTTTTGGGATGTGGGAGGAAACTGGATTACCCAGAGAAAACCCACAGATGCATAGGGACAAAATGCCAAGTCCAAAAAGGCGAGGTCCTCAGAACTGTGAGGCAGATGTTCTAACCAGTTGGTCACTCTGCCCCCCATTAATTTATGTAAATATTTTTTTATAAAATTAAACTTGTTGTAACTATTACAACTTCTATTATTAATATTTATATATTTTAAGGAAATTTGTTTATATAACAAGTCATAAAACATTCATTTTGAATGTTGCTATTCATAATGAATGTAATAATTTAACAAATAAAAAAATTAAATAATTCCTCCTTTATGTTTGCATTTTATTGTTTGTAATGAAGGCATTTTTAATGAATTAACCAAAATTTTAATTTTAAAAAATGTATAACGTTTACTGTATTGTACTTAGTACTGTTACACTGTACTAGATTTTAAATCATTCACATTTGTGGTATTAGGGTTGGGAATTCACTAAGTTGTAATTAAATAACCAATTACTTAATAAAGATATTTATTTTACAAATATTTTTATTATTTTAAAAAAATTAACCCATTAACCAAGTAATTTAACTAAAAATGTAATGGACGCATTTCATTTTTTAGGCAGAAAAAAAGTCAAAACCTCAGTCTGCAATATTTAGGAGCTTACGGCTCATCCTGGCCATCCCCCGGTATCGGTGTCGCTCCTCGGGCGCGATCCACACTGCGTCCAGGTAGCAGAGGCGGGGCAGGGCGTCCACGGCAAAGCCCGGGTACGAGGGCGCCAGTGTGAACGGGTTGCCCTCCAGCACCAGGGTCCGCAGACACGGAAGCGTACCCAGGGCCTTCAGGAGGGGGCGCTGCTCCCCGAAGTCGCACTCGCTCAGGTCCAGACACACCAGCTCAGGCCTCACCCACACACACACACACATTAATGAACAAAATCATTTGTTTGTTTTAAACATGTTTTCAGGCATGATATTTATTTAATGACTTGAAGGGAATTAATTTTGTCTTTTGCCGCCATCTTGTGGCAATTTTGTTTCAAGGAACCATTTTGAAGTCAACTTGTCCTATGAAGAAACATTCTGCTTTGGCATAATCTTGTCACGGACTGGTGCCAAGGAACTATGTTCCAGTGAGTTGAGGTGCGTCACTTTTGACAAATGTAGTCCTTTGTCGCCATCTTGCAGCATCTTGGTCCCAAGGAACCGTAAAGATGAGTTGAAGATCTTGATTTAGACAAAAGTAGGGCTTTGGTTACATCTTGCGGCATCTTTCAAGGGGAAAAAAGTTCCCGGCCCACTCTCCCGCTCGCAGGGGAAATGGACTGAGCCCTACAACACATAGCAAAATAACCACCCAATTGGGTTTGTAATTGTTTATAGATGCTACAAGATGCCACAAAGCTTTAGTTTTCTGTCAGACAAAGCTTGACCAAATGAAGTTCCTTCCCTCAGTTCAACATAGTTTCTTGGCATCAAGATGCCACTATTTGGTCTCACAGCAAAAATCAAAATTACTTTGCACGAGTGAGTTTTCCCAAAAATAACTTGTGAGAATAGGCCAATTTGGTGTACGCAAGGCAACACTGAATGTTGAAGTGAGTTGAGGAACAACCATTGTCTTCCCGTGAGCTGGGCGACATCTCGATGGGATCCCAGGTGGTTGGCGGCAAGGCCAAGGTACTGCAGACGAGGGGGCGGAGAGATGGCGAGGCGGCCCAAAGCGCACAGCTGGTTGGCACGCAGCTCCAATACCTTCAAAAAACACGTCCACTGTCATGAAATGAATGATTTTTAGTGTTATTAATGAAAAAACGGCAGCCGGTATGGACCCATCCGTTTTTTTCCACCACAAAACATGATTTTGACATATATGGCTTTTTGTAACTCCCGCCATGAAAATCTTCTCGAGGGATTTGTTGTCAAGAAGAAGCAGGAAGGGGCGTAGAGGGAAGTAGCACACTCAGGCGAGCTCGTATGTTTCTATTAGTTTTACCTGCGGGAAGCTAGCTCGTTGTTCCTCTGTGTTAGCCAAAATTCCGACTCGTTATATTGCTGGATATTGCTCGAACACTCGGGAGGATGGATTAGTTCTTCACACTTTTCTAAAAGACCCGGTTCGTCGAGAAAAACGGATTGTACGGGTGCAAAGGACGAGAGCTACATGGGTTCCAAATGACAGGTAGGTGTGTATACAGGTACTAAAAAAAAAGTTCAGGGGTGGGGGGCGTAATCTATAAATTAGGGGTGCTGAATGTGTCAATGTTCGACCCCGACTGACACGGTGATCGGCGAACGCGGCGCTGCCGGGGTGGCTCGTCGGAGCGCCGGGCCACGTGGCTCATCTCGGGCGCGGAAGTGGATTGGATGGGGAGGTGGTTTGGCCGCTCTGTCGTCGTCGCTCGCAGGGGGCGTTATTTGTCACCACCGCGGTGGTGGATCAGACGGGGAGGCGGTTTGTCTGCGCTGTTGTCATCGCTTGCAGGTGCCGCTGTTCATCGCCACCACGGAGGTGGATCAGGCGGGGAGCTGTTTTGGCGCATGAAGTTTGGCCGTGATCCGCATATCATCTAAATATGGCCCGAAACGAGTAATATTGCCCCCGGTCACTTCACTCGGTTGTGAGATGTTCTCTTTTTCGAAAAGATCTTCCGTGTCAGAAGGGGCGTGTAGACATTGAAGTGAATAATGTTATATGTATTTTTCATTACAATATCTATTTCAGAATGTTTATAGGCATGACACTTGACTTTTAAGTATTGAGGGAGTAAATGTGTTATTACAGAGGTAGTGAGCTGGGTGGCGATCCAAGCCCTGGTTATAGGAGCTGGCTCAAGGGATGTGGGATGTCACCTCTCTGTCAGGGAAGGTGTGCGTGCTTGAGAAGTTCTGACCAAATATGTTTGTGCTCACCTTGACTCAAAGCTTGGGCTCTGGTACCAGCCCTCTGGAGTTTTGGCTATACTTATTGCACCCCAGCTCTGTACCTGTATGTTGGGGTTAAACTGCATAGACAAGAGGGTGCCCTTCATCTGCTTTGGAGTGGGGGGAGTGGGACATGGGTCCTGACTGTTGTTGGTGCCTGTCTATGGACCAAACAGCATCTCAGTTTACTCAACCTTTGGAGTCCTTGGAAGGGGTGCAGGTTGGCGGTCCAGGTGGGGATGTTCTTATTCTGCTCGGGGACTTCAGTGCTTATGTGGGATACTGTGTAGCAGTATCCGTGAGTCATTTTACACACGTTGCTGGACTTCCTTACAACACGCGAGATATTGGAGGCGTCGGTTCACTCACCTTGAGCGTTCTGGGAAGGTTGTCTGCAGAGATCTCGCAGATGCGGTTGGCGCTGAGCACAAGTTCCTGCAGGTTGCAGAACTTCAGCAGGCAGTTGTCGACCACAGACACCTAAACAAGGTCAGCAGGTCATACAGTGGACATAAAAGGTCCACAACTTTGAAAAAAAAAAGGAATACTTACATCCTTGTCGACGATGCGCAACTTCCGGAAGTAACTGCACACAAAGTCAGCATCAAGCCGCTCGGGCTCCACGACGGCCACGCGCTGGAGGGCGGCGGCCTGCGGGCTCCACGGCTCGTCGTGGTGCCACGGTGAGTGCGGACAGCTGAGGAGGTCAAGCAGCGCGTCCGTGTCCTCCGCCGTCGCCTCTGACTCCGCCCCCGCGCCGCTGGCCTTCCTCTGGGGGGGGGAACAAGGCTGTTTAGGCCATTCCATTTTTGCATTTCTTAACTCCCAAAAATTTAATTCAGATTTTGAATTTCATTTTTTAAAGTGAGAATATTTCTGTCAAACACATAAATGTTCAATAAATATATTCAAGAAAGAATATAGAATATGTTTGAAAAAAACGAAAACAGCTCTCCATCCATTTTCAGCAGCTTCTCCAGGAAGACCGAGACAGTCTTTAGCACCATGTTCAGGGTCGCCCCTGGGACCTCCTACCCGTGATATGTGCCCAGAAGACCTCACCTGGAAGTGAGTCCACATTTACTCCCTCAATACTTAAAGGTCAAGTGTCATGCCTATAAACATTCTAAAATAGATATTGTAATGAAAAATACATCTAACATTCTTCACTTCAATGTCTATACACCCCTTCTGACACGGAAGCCAGGGCGGCACCGAGCGAGGGTCCTGGCCAGGTAGCCGAGCCACCTCAACTGGCTTATGACAATGCGGAGGAACAGTGGCTCGACTCTGAGACCCCCCCCCCTCCCAATCAATGACCGAGCTTCTCCCCCTATCTCCAAGGGAGAGCTCCGACACCCAGTGGAGGAAGGAAACTCGTTTTGAATGCTTTGATTTGTGATCTTGTTCATGATCCACAGCTCATCGCCATCGATGAACATTTTGCGACTGGTAAATCGAGAGCTTTGCATCTTGGCTTATCACGACAGATCAGCCTGGCGACCTCTTGTTCTCTTCTATACTTACTCATGAGCAATCCTCCAAGAAACCTGAACTCCTCCACCTGAGCCAGGCTCAGAGCCACATCACACAAAATGCTGAGGTTACCAAACCAGACCCCGTCAACACCTCGGCTGTACTTAGAAATTTTGTCCATCAAGGGAATGAACAGAATTGGTGACAAACGACAACCTTGCCAAGGTCCGGGACTCAGTGGAAACGAATTTGACTTATTGCCGACAATGAGGGCCAAAATCTGACTCTGGTTGGACAGGAGCCGAAGACCCTGTATCACAAACGCCGGTCGGCCAAACGATCGTGCACTCTGGTTGACCTTGCTGAGGGTGCACGAGCTGTTTCACTGTTCCATGGGCGAAAACCACACTGCGACTTCTCAATTTGAGATTTGACTTCCTGACAGCCCCACCTGCTCTCAAAACACCTAAATAGACCTTACCACAGAAGCTGAGGAGTGTGATTCCCTCCCCCAGCACCCCGGTCTGCCACTCCAGAGGCGCTGACCCTGAAGTACATGTGATGTTGCAGAGTCATCTCAGATCGGAGAGCCCCACAAGATCCAGCGCCTTCAGGAACTCCGAATGACTCACCTGGAATCCCAGAACCCTCCCACCAAGGAGTTTTTTTTAACTATCTTCAATCTCAAGAGATAGCAGAACCCGCCTCATAGAGTCCCCAGATTGTTGGGACTCTGTGGACAGGAGGCCTTGGAAAAAAAGGCTTGTTTTTTGGTCCACTGTTTTGTTGCGATTTCCGCCTTATCCCTCTCAAGCTTTCGAGAGTTTCCTGCCATCTATGTTGAGCAAAAGGAACGGACCCAGCTGCCTTTTCCACAGGGAAACTGATCCAGACACAGGCGGCGTATGTGCTTGTCCAGAACTGCCGACAGTGCCACTGAGCTCATCCTGTTCTCCCCCGCTGTCCTTCCTTCACATCCGTCACTGCGGATCCTTCCAGAATTTGTCTGTTCAGGCCAGTCCTGCACAAAAGAGGCTCCTGAATGTTTTGCCTGTTGCCTGGCGACAGCGAACCTCCTGCCACTGTCTGGGACTGGGCTGCCAGTTTGTCACTCAAACAAATTTATCTCACGCCATTGGTCAACACATCATCACTGATTCATCATTAAAGAATTCAAAGTTCAAAGCTACCAAAATGCAAAAGCACTCGAACGTGCGTCAGGTTTGTCAGTTGCGTTGCCGCGTCATATTTCTTAAAAAGAGACAAAAAGTCATTAAAAATGCATTTAATTTGTATCGTAAACTGGAACTATCCATCCATTTTCTTCACCGCTTATCCTCACGAGGGTCGCGGGGAGTGCTGGAGCCTATCCCAGCTGTCAACGGGCAGGAGGCGGGGTACACCCCGGACTGGTTGCCATCCAATCGCAGGGCACGTTGAGACAGACAAAAGTCGCACTCACAATCACACCTCGGGGCAATTTAGAGTGTCCAATTAATGTTGCATGTTTTTTGGATATGGGAGGAAACTGGAGTACCCGGAGGAAACCCACGCAGGCACGTGGAGAACATGCAAACTCCACACATGGAGGGCTGAGATTGAACCCCGAACCTCAGAACTGTGAAGCCAACGCTTACCATCTGATCCACCGTGCCGCAAAAATATGCATTCAAATATACAGAAATGTTCTTTAATGCATCATTTGATTGAAATACACCTGCTAAGGTTAATGTACTTAATTCAAGCATTCTGTTAAAATCGCAGATATTCTAATTAACATCCGGAAGTAAAGAAACATCAGAACATTGAATGTATTCAACAGCTACAACAAAAGGAAAGTATTGAGATGAACTTTTGTTCTTGACCAAATACTCATTTTCCTCGATAATTTGCCTATAAATTCTTTATAAATCAGACAATGTGATTTTCTGGATCCCCCGCCGCCATTTTGTCCGATCGAGTTTGTACTTCATTTCATGACGTTAAATTTCCAATTCCAGTATTGATGAATAGGATGGAAAAGATATTTGATTGTATTTGAACTCCGCCCAACATCTTGTAGCGTGAATGTCTGGCCAACTACCCGTAAGGAAAAGGAAGACTCCAGTGCAAAAGGAAAAAATGAAAAAATTCCGGCGACTGAACACGCATGACTTGACGGGCCACTCCCCTTTCCAGAAATTCCAAATGTCTCATCACTCACATCGTGTGAGCCAATCGCCGCAATCAGCATCTACAATCAATGAAAAGAAAGAAATGATCAAATGCAAAGTATAACTTCTTTTTGGAAGAGGGGTGGGGGCAGGGGTTGGGGGTCATAGCTCTACTGAGGTCACGTGTCTTTTGCTTGAATATCGATCAATCTGAGCACAAATGAGCTCCCATCCATTTCCTGCACCAGTCGAGCATGGAATCCACGACACGTTGCTTCACTGTGCCCACGGCGACTTGCGACATACTACTGTCGTGATGCCAAGTTTTAAAAAAAAAAAAAAATTCTAAAAAGGAAAAAAAACTAAAACCCCATTGTATATATAAGCTTGTCAAGTGATGATGTCAGGTGAGCGTCATGGGTGCGTTGAAAACCGAGCTGCATCTCCATCTCCTGATTTTGCTTTTGGCGCAACCACAGCTGCGGTCCTCCGTCGGCGCGCCCTCGCGCACCGGCGACATGGTAGCAACGCTCAGGGAGAACCTCAGGGCTATGGAGCTGGCCCTCTGTCATTTAGTGGCGGTCGAAAGGGATTACGTAAGTCACTTTCAAAGGAGTGAAAGGAGATTTTCATGACACTTCCATTTATTTATTTTTCCCCAAAAGATATAGTCACACGTTTTTGAGGGGGAAAAAAAGGTTTTGAAGAATTCTAGAATTCTAAAAAATGAAAAAAGCTCAATATTTTCGAGAACATTTTTTTCATAAAGTAAAAAGCATAAATTAATGTGACTTTTTCAATGAAACTATTTCAAATGTTTTTTTTAAATGTGTTTTTAAGAAAAAAATACAAACTTAAAAGAAAAGTCCAATATTTTGAATTGAAGGTATTTTATGGAAAACCGTCATTTTGTCAACAGTGCAGTCTCATATTTTTGTGATAAAAGTTGGAAAAAAATTGCACGTTTTGTGAATGTGTATCTGATACATTTTCTCGTTTTACTTTTTAGAAAATAGACGGTTTGACTATTTCTATTTTTTCTGCTTTTTTTCTGGACGGATGGACTGTTCAGACATTCTCATTTTCCCTTTTTTTGTGGTGCCATTTAGTTATAATCCAATATGTGACATGCCCGCCATTGAGTTTTGACTGATTAGGAGCAGATGTGAATATTGCCTGAAACATTTCAGAATGGAATTGGACATTGACATTGACAGCCACGCACCTTCTGAAAGGGCCTTTGCAGTTCTAAGACAACATCCGATGGGCAGACGAGACCAAGATCGATTTGTACCGGCAATGGGAAGTGAAGAGTATGGAGAAGAGAAAGAACTGCTTATGATCCAAAACGGCGCGGCGCACGGAAAGATGCTAATGTGACTACGGCATCGATTCTGAGGTGTTGCAGGCGATATTTTCAACTCATATTTGGCCAAATACTTCAGAACTCATTGAGGGGCGGGTCACCGTGCAGATGAACGATGGATGACCAGAAGAGTACTGCCGAAGGCAAAGATGTGGAATGATTTACGGTGGCCGTGCGTGGTCAAATACTATAATAAATAAAGTCAAATAAAAAAAATCTTTCTCCGATACACAGTTAGGCTTTTCACACCGGTTTCCACATTTCATTTATATATATATATATATATATATATATGTTTTATTATTTTTTCTTTACACTGAAATGTCTTCACATACCTCCATCATCCAGGTGCAGCACATTTTCAACGGGGATCTGCCGCCGAAATTCAAACGGGAATGGTTGGAGCCCATCCCGGGGATAACCATCCCGGTGGGCAACAGCAGCGCCGAGGTCCGAGCCACCGTCTGCTCCATCGACGACTACCTGGACCGGCACCTGCCGCCCATCATCGGGAATCTGACCTGGGAGCACCGAGACCAGCTGATGAGCAACACCATGAGCTTTCACAGAAACTTCAAGGGCGCCGTGACGTTGACGGCACGCCAGCAGCGCGCCGGCGGTGGCGACGTACCCACCGAATGCCGCCGACCGGTCACCAACTCGCACAGCTACATTTTGAAAGAACGCGGCCTCCGCATCATCTACGACACCCGCAGATGGCTGCAGGCTTTCACCAGATTAGACCTGAAATGTGGTTACCCTTCTTGAAGACCTGCATTTAGTTTTCAATGACTGACTATACGACGCATTAGCTGAAGAAAGTACACCTTGATTTTTATTTATTTATATACTTTTCCCAACAATTACTCACTATCTTTTCATGTATTTCATTTCAAGTTAAGAAATAAAAGTATTTGGACTATTTTTGTATGGTAATTATTAAATATTGTATATATTTCATTCAAGTAAAATTTTGAATATATAAATACTATTGTGTTATTGGGAATCATTTGTTTTGCCACCACAACCTTTTTCTCCTTGGTCCTGTCCCACTTTTTCCTCGCTAACCTCTTTCCTCTAGATTTGGCCCAGTTTGGGACTGGCTTAAAGTTTGTACTGGTCACAACACTCAAGAATGGCAAAGACCAGATACATTGGACTATTAATAAGATACAGAATTTGATATTATTTTCCTCAAGGTCAGAAGTTGACATCAGATTTCTCAGTATGGAGTAGCATTTCCTTTGTCCTGGTGTGGCACCTTCAAGCATATGGAAATTGCACCCAAGGATGAGCCAGACATGTGGAGCCCCACGATTCTTTCTCTGATTTCTTGGCCGATTTCTTTTGATTTTCTCATGATTTTAAACAAGGAAACAGAGTGTTTGAGGCGTGGTCTTTAAAACATCCCCATGTGTGGCCTCAATTAACTCACATGTTGTCAGTCAACCTATCAGGAGTTTCCAAAGCCATGACCTTATTATCAGGGCTTCCCCATATCCTTTAAAGACAGTGCTTTTTTTCGTGAATGTAAACTTTTGACCTTGAAGAAAATTAATCTACAATTCTCTAAGAAATTATGTCTTTCTCATTATTGTGGCATTAAACAAAATTAAATAATTTTGGTAATCCTGACTGACCTGAAAAAGGAGAGGTTTAGTCTTCTTTGACTTCAGTCAGACAAAAAATTCCATTTTTGCACAGTACCAACAGTTCTGTTTCCACCTGCATAAATTTTTTGTTTTTGGGGGGAATAATTAAAAAAATGCAATTATTGAACATTAATAAGCACAGAAATTGAACTGAATAAGTCAGTAAAAGTTGTAATTTCTGCATTACAAACTTTTTGAGGGTAACCGCCGTTTTTGTTGATGAAATTTTCAGCCCAAGCTGGAAATTTTTCCAGCCGGGGGTGAGTGCTGAAACATCCCCCCCACCACCACCATCACCAAACATTATTCCTTGGAGGGGGAAATCAACAAAAACACAAACATCTGGGTGCAATTTGGTTATGAAAAGTTTTCATACTTGATGGTTGCCTTGCGCCCGCACCCCCCAGTTGGAAAATCACTGGCGTCCTGCAATATGAGGTCTAGTTTTCAGTTTCATTAGCGTTGCTTTAATTGTGATGAATTAATATTTGAGGCGTGTCATTGCATGAAGACATCCGGGAAGTCTAGAAAAAAAAAATCTTCAATGGAACTGAAGCGTGTCTATCGGCATGCACACAAACACACAAAATGAGTGGGGGTTTGCACGTTACATTTCAGGAGATGAAGTGATCTCACTGTGAAGTCAATTGTGTAAAGAGATTACAGCATTGCGACACACATTTGGAGGCATCTCACCCCCACAACAGTTCTTTGGAAAAAAAAAGAAAGTGAAATCACAGCCAAAACCAATTTGTCATGTACACGCGGTGGGAGATTAGCACATCGCTTTGTCTTCAAAAGATTAAATATGACAACGGACTACGGCATCAAAAAACAAACGAAACAAATGTCGTTAGAGACAAAACATCTTTTTGAGATGAAAAAGTTCATCGAAGGCAAAGCGTGACAATGCCTTTTGTCATCGTGACAAAAAGGTTGAAGGCAACATGACAATGATAAACAGTTTTTTGAGAGAGAGGAAAAAAACAAGGACAGATCAAGACACTGCATTTAGTGATTAAAATCGATCGGTGATAACGAAAAAAAAATGATGGTAGATCTTTGAAATGAAAGTTTATTGAAGACAATAACATGTCAATGTGTCCGTTTCAATTGGAAAGCTTGTTGCAAACTAAACACGACAACGTTTGCTGCAACTTTTAATTAATGTTGAAGACAAAACACATCAGTATTATGCTGTGATCAAAAAGGCTTGTTGGGAAGACAAAAGACGACTGCATTTATTGGGTGATAAAAAAAAAAACATGACACTGCGATGCTTCCTGATAACCAAAAAAGGATGTTAAAGACAAAACACGACAGCATTCTTTCACAATTAAAAAGGTTGAGGACCAACCATGACACAGCAATTGTTTCACGCACTCACCAGCATTGCCCACCCATGGGTCCAATAAAGAACAAAATGCTGATTGGTAGAAAAGCTGTACACGCGTACAAAAAACCAACACATACAAATACAATCCATATAAAGTAAATATATACACTGTACGCATTTAAAGAGGAGAACAATCAATGTGTTTTATTGCCATTTCAGTGAAGCTCCCTATGAGGGCTGTAGCTTATGTCGCTCACCAGAAAAGGGCCGAGCGAGCAAAATGTGAAGGACGGAGGGGAGGGGGAAAAAAAAAAACAGCTACGGTAGTGTTCAAAATAATGGCAGCACAATGCGACATAACTGCTTCACACCTGTGTGGCATGGAGTCAACCGACTTGTGGCACCTTTAAGCTGTTATTCCACTTGAAGATTCCTTGGTTTTGCTTCAGAAGCACAATTTTCCATGTCACTCCACAAGTTCTTGATTGGATTAAGGTCTGGGGATCGGCCTTTGTTGGTCTGGAACCAAAACTTTGCACGTTTACTAGTGCATTTGAGATCATTGTCTTGTTGAAACACCCATTTCAAGGGTCAAACGTTTTCAAGTATTTTGACATATGCACACCGTGGTATGCAATAAATAAGCCCAACACCATAGTGGGAGAAACACGCTCATATCATGATGGTTCACTGTCTGCACTGCGTAATGCGGTTTGAATTCAAGAGTTTGGGGGTCATCTCACAAACCGTATGCGGTTTATTTTATTTTCAACACTACTGGACATTCTGGGGTCACGCTTTATAGAGGGAAAAAAAAAATAAAACAAAAAAACAAGCCCAAACACTTATGAACATAATTTCAACATTGTTCATAAGGACTCACGCCAAGGCTAACATGGCAAACGTGGTGCTTTGGGTGGCTCTCAAAAGAAATCAATCTTTGTGCCAAAGATGACAAGGTAAAGCCTCAGAGTCCAAAACGAGGAAGACAAGTTGACCTCAGCCCTCCATGATGAGGATGAAGAGGGACTGACGTCAGATGGCCTGAGAAGGAGGCTCCACGTCGGCGTGCCTCAGGGCCTGGATGGCCTCCTCGGGCAAGCGTGATGGGTCGCTGAGGATGGACGTGCTGGTGCTCAGATGGCAGAGGCTGCTGCTGACCACTGACACGCACGCACGCACACATGCACATGCACACACACACACACACACACGCTCACTTACGAGATGCTGTAAAAACACACTACAAGTGTGAACAATGAATGTACTGCTTGTCTGTTCAGTCTGTCCTTTGTCACTTCCACCCACCAAATATTTTGTTTTTATGACTTTACACTATGTGATCATCTCTATTGGCAATTAACCCTTTATAAAGCTCAGATATGGATGGATAGAAATCCAGTTTCATACCAACAAATTTATATATTAAAGAGTTTCAGCGCTCCTCTTACGGTACCTTTGGCCAAGAAAATGAAACAGACAAAGAAAAAGCCATCCAGGTAGCTATTTTCTGTACAGCTTATCCTCACGAGTAATCATTAGTAAATTGGTTGTAAGTAAAACAAAAAACAAAATTTAAACATTTGTCCTAAAAACAACCACAAAAAAAAAACATTTTAATTTTTAATGTGTGGCCTAAAAAACAAATCTGAAAAAATGAAAAACACATCTGGTTAAAGTTCAGTCAAAAAAAAAAAAAAGACAGTGCCTTAAAAACATTTTTCAATTTAAATTGAAAACTTTAAACCATTTGTCCAACAAACTAAACTTAAAAAAGAGTAAAATAATAAAAAAGAAAAACTAAAAATGCGTTGACAAAAATCAGCCTAAAAAAATAATCAACAATTTTTGATTTTTAACAAATTATAAAAATTTCAACATGTTGCTGAAAAAAACAGCAAAAGTTAAAAACAACAACAGTTTGGCCTTAAAAAATTTCCTTTTTTTTGTTAAAAAAAAAAAAAAAGTACCACAAAAAAAGAGAAAACAAACCCCCCAGGCAAAAAAAACCCACAAAAAACTACACCAGTCTATAAAAATAAAGTACAAAAAAATATATAATATTTCTAAATACTTGCCCTAAAAAGAAAACCCTCTCAAAGTGGGTTAACTCCCCAAATTAAACACCACAATAACATTTATCTGGAAAAAAAAAAAATATCCGGCCATTTTCTTCACCACTTATCCTCACGAGGATTGCAAGGGAGTGCTGGAGCCTACCCCAGCTGTCAACGGGCAAAAGACGGGGTACACCCTGAACTGGTTGCCGCCAATCGCAGGGCACATTGAGACAAACAGCCGCACTCACTTCACACTTATAGGGGCAATTTAGAGTGTCCAATGAATGTTGCATGTTTTTGGGATGTGGGAGGAAACCGGAGTGCCCGGAGAAAACCCACGCAGGCACGGAGAGAACATACAAACTCTACACAGGCGGGTCCAGGATTGAACCCGGGACCTCAGAACTGTGAAGCCAACGCTTTACCAGCTGCTCCACCGTGTTGCTTATATATAGTGTGTGTGTGTGTGTGTGTATATATATATATTTTTTTTTTTTTTCCCCCTTCGTCCCTATAATCTCAGCTCCAAACTAACAGAACTAGAACTGAAAAAACAAGTTAAAAACGAGAAAAACAAGAAAAGTGACCGACAAAAATGAAGTGCTACTTCCTTCCCTTGGCATGATTTACTTACATGATTTCAGTCTGACATGGTGCCAAAAGTGCGTCATCACACCACCATGACGTGCGCTTGCTGAAGGCGCTTTTACTTGTCTGCAGGTAAGCACATAGCTCCAATTTTGTTTTTTTTGTATGTTCGCCTCGTGGGATTTCACTTTTGTTCCTGTAACAACCGGCAAACTTTACATCAAGTTTTCTGACTGGCATGAACGTGCATCAAAGGCCACAGATATAATTGGAATAAAAATATTTTTCCTTGACTGCTAAAGTTTTGCTTCAACTGTTGAAGCATCAAACTGAATAATAGCTCGGTTGATCTGAATGTATTTTGGTGAAGAGAAACGTCACAGCGCCCCTGAACTTTGTCACATTTTTCTCATGCAGAGTTCAACACGTGGTGAGCATGCGGAAAAAAAAAAAAAAAAAAACAATTGTGGTTTGGAAGCTTCTACCTCGCGTCAAGGGTTGCCAACATGTCACGGTTTTGGCTGCACGGAAATGGGCGACACGTCTTTGCCACATTTGATGTCATGACCTATAATTCATTGAATCAGGATGGTTTAAAAATATTTTGAAATGCACAGAGTTGCTTTGACATACGAGTTGAATTTATTCTGTGCCCGCGGTTGTCACACCAAACTCTCATAGCTCAAGTCATCTTTCAGCGTTGAAATAAATGGAAAGCCCATGCAGCTCTTCCAGGCTCCCCAATAAAGAATAACATTTATTTATTAAATAACATTTAATAAGATTATTTATTATTTTTATTCTTTGTTTGTTTTTAACAAGATTATGTATTATTATTAAGGAAACACTTGATCAATATTGTTATTTCTAAAAACAGTACTTTATAAAAACTTATCAAGACCACATCCATCCACATCCAGCCATTTTCTTCGACAGTTATCCTCACTAGGGTCGCGGGGAGTGCTGGAGCCTATCCCAGCTGTCAACGGGCAGGAGGCGGGGTACACCCTGAACTGGTTGCCAGCCAATCGCAGGGCACGTGGAGAAAAACAGCCGCACTTGCAATCACACCTAGGGGCAATTTAGAGTGTCCAGTTAATGTTGCATGTTTTTGGGATGTGGGAGGAAACCGGAGCGCCTGGAGAAAATCCACGCAGGCACAGGGAGAACATGCAAACTCCACACAGGCGGGTCCGGGTTTGAACCGGGGACCTCAGAACTGTGAGGCCATCGATTTACCAGAGGAGCCACTGTGCTCGTGCTTAATATAATTAAACAATTTGTGCATCATGTTGTTTCAATTCATTTTATTGTGTTGCTCCTTCTTGTGTGCCCATCATGGCCAGCAGGGGTCAAGAGTACTATAAATGAATTATACATTATAGAGGGAGTTATAGAGTGCTATTTATCCTTTTTAAAAAAGGGGGGGATTGCTGGAACGGACTAATGAGATTACTTTTCACTTCAAATGAGAACAATGATTTGAGATACAAGTGTTTCGAGTCACATGCATGGTCGCAGAACCCCTGTCCAACATTTTATTCATTTTTTGAAAATGTCTATCACTGTGGTTTGCTGGAGTCTTAAAGTTTTACAAATGGCTTTGTACCGACTTCTAGACTGACAAATGCCAATTACTTTATTTCTCATTCGCTCTTGAATTCCTTCGGCTTGTGCCATCTCGTTGTAAATTCTTTCAATCTTGGGACCCCATTCGTTTTGTAAAACAAGTGATTTCTTGACTGAACATGTCTGGGAGGCAATTAGGGTTGGGTGTGTGTGGTGGAGTGTGTGTGCTAGTTTACTCACTGGGCCTGAGCGCAACCAAAGAGCAGTGCCGTTCGAGCCACTCCAGTGTGGTCTTGCACAGCTCAGTTCCACTTGCAGTTGACACCATCTTGTTGAAGGACTCAAAGAGCGGCTTGATGATGACACTGAACTGGGAGGCATGTGACGTCAAGGCTTACTTTGGTATAGTGTGGCCATCCAGTCAACCGAATGCACAGACGCCGATAAAATTGCTGCTACCCCTCCATTATTGAACGGAAAACCCACAATGGCCAGAGAAATCATTTGAATCTGACCAAAGAATAAATGTACAAAAAATATCAACTGGGCTGACACTGGGAAGTATTTCTCCAGAATACTTTGAAAGTCTTGAGATTTCATTCTAACGTGAACAAGCGGAAGAAAGATGCCCTGTGCCAGAATTAGCATAGCAACCAAAGAACACAACAGAGCCTCTGCAGTGTTTCACATTTGTCTATGGTATGACTCATTTGCTCGTCTGTGAATGTAAAGTTAGTGTGCCTTGCTAAAAACTTCTACTTTTGTCTATAGGACACTATCCCAGAAGCTCTGCAGCGCTGTCATTTTCTCATCATACCTTTCCATTTTCAACAGTGTTTCAACACCTTTGGTTGCCCCCATAAGGTTGAATGGATGGTCCAATGTGACTCACATGTACCATGAGCTTGGATGTCACCTTTCATTTTTTGGGAGGTTGTTCCGGGCTGTTTTGTTACAATGTGTATGATCCATCTGCTCAATTTATCAGCAATTTTACTCCTGCTTCCACATCTAGGGCCATTGGCTCAAACGCCATATATCTTCCATTTCTGAATTGTATGTGCAACTGTATTGATGGGATCGTTAAGCTGCTTGGAGATGGTCTTAAAGCTTTTACCTTTAATGTGCTTGTCTATAATTGTCTTTCTCTTCATTCATGCTTAGTGTGGTACACACCACGTCACCAAACAGCACAGTGATTACTTGTCAAAGGCCGACTAACCGATCAAGCGTTTAAAGACAATGGTGATGCCAATCGGACGAGGCACCATGTTTGAACAAGTCCCAATGGCCAAGTTACTTTTAATCTTTTCTAGGAGCAGCATCCAATGGAATTTTGATTTTTAGAAAAATTCTGTGGAACCACAAGTCAAAAGCAGTGACTGATTTTCAATGTTAATTTTCATAAAATGTTTATTATTACTTTTTATAATAATAAAGTAATAACAATAATGGATGTTGAAGAAACACCGAACGTGAGTAACTTCATAACTTGTACGACGAGGGCTGTGAGGACTGATAGGAAATTTAACAAGTCTTATCAGAGTCCATTTTAGTACCCAAATTGGTGCCGTTATCGTTCGCGTTGAAGTTGCTTGGCGTAAATTAGCCTAACGCGCTAACAACATTGCCTACGTAGTGTATACAACGAGGACCAAACATTGAACGTGGACTCAACCTTCAACGACTAGAGTGAGGGCCATTGTGGTTTGAATCACTTCCATCCACATATCCTTTAAATCGTCATATCCTTTATATTTTCACACAGGTAGTATGTCATTTGTGTACCATATGTGCTGAATGTGTTTATGTGATTGCTTTCATTTTACCTTAATTTTAACATAGATTAGGTAGTATGTGAATTGTGTGTCTTAAGTGCTGACTTTGTTTATTTGATTGCTTCTTCTTTTTGATTACCTGCAGCCCGTTGGGCAGCACATTATTGTGCGACCAGTCGGCCGTTTCCAAGCCCGGATAAATGCAGAGGGTTGCGTCAGGAAGGGCATCTGGCGTAAAACTGTGCCAAACATATATCAGCGTTCATCTTACGAATTCCAGAACGGTTAGGTCGTGCCCTGGGCTTCTTAAGCCCACCCCCGGAACTGTTAATCTGCAAGGCGTAGGTAGAAATTCAGATAATGTAGGTGGAAGACAAAAAAGAGGAGGAAAGCGGCTTACTCTGCAGAATAAGAAGAGAAATGCACAGACCCTACAGCTGCGTGTAGGCACTTTGAATGTTGGGACTACGACAGGAAAGGCTCAGGAGTTAGCTGACATGATGATTAGGAGAACGGTTGATATATTGAACATCCAAGCGATCAAGTGGAAAGGGAGTAAGGCTAGAAGTTTAGGTGCAGGGTTTAAATTATTTTATCATGGAGTAGATGGGAAGAGAAATGGAGTGGGGATTATTTTAAAGGAAGAGCTGGCTAAGAATGTCTTGGATGTGAAAAGAGTATCAGATAGAGTCATGATGATGAAATTTGAAATTTAGGGTATTGTGTATAATGTGATTAGCGGCTATGCCCCACATGTAGTATGTGACCGCGAGTTGAAAGACAAATTCTGGAAGGAACTTGAAGTAGTCCTGAGCATCCCAGACAGAGAGAGGTTTGTCATTGGTGCAGATTTCAATGGACATGTTGGTGAAGGAAACAGGGGCGATGAAGAAGAGATGGGTAAGTACGGCATTCAGCAAAGGAACTTTGAGGGTCAGATGGTGGTGGAGTTCGCAAAAAGGATGGAATTGGCAGTGGTGAACACTTATTTCCAGAAGAGACGGGAACATAGAGTGACCTACAAGAGTGGTGGAGGTAGAAGCACACAGGTGGATTATATTTTGTGCAGACGATGTAATCTGAAGTAGGTTACCGACTGTAAGGTAGTAGTGGGGGAGTGTGTGGTTCGACAGCATAGGATGGTGGTGTGTAGGATGACTCTGGTAGCAGGTAGACAGCGGTCGAGCAGAGAATCAGGTGGTGGAAGTTGAGAAAGGAAGCATGTTGTGTGGCCTTTTGAAAAGAGGTGAGACAGGCTCTAGATGGTCAGGAAGACCTCCCAGAAGACTGGAATACTACTGCCAAGGTATTCAGAGAGGCAGGCAGGAGAGTACTTGGGGTGTCTTCTGGTAGGAAAGGCAAGAAGGAGCCTTGGTGGTGGAACCCCAAAATACAGGAAGTCATCCAAGGAAAGAGATTAGCAAAGAAGAAGTGGGACACGGAGAGGACTGAGAAGAGGCGTAAGGAATACAGTGAGCTGCGTCGTAGGGCAAAGGTAGAGGTGGTGAAAGCTAAACAAGAGGCATACGATGACATGTTCACCAGGGTGGATACAAAAGAAGGAGAAGAGGATCTCTACAGGTTGGCCAGACGGAGGGACAGAGATGGGAAGGATGTGCAGTAGGTAAGGGTGATTAAGGTTAGAGATGGAAATATGTTGAGTGGTGCCAGTAGTGTGCTAAGTAGATGGAAAGAGTACTTTGAGAAGTTAATGAATGAAGAGAATGGGAGAGAAGGAAGAGTAGAAGAGGCAATCGTGAATGACCGGGAAATGGCAATGATTAGTCAGGGGGAAGTTAGAAAGGCACTGAACAGAATGAAAAATGGAAAGACAGTTGGTCTCAATGACATACCGGTGGAGGTATGGAAGCAATTTGGTGAGGTAGCTGTGGAGTTTTTGGCCAACTTATTCAATAGAATACTAGCAGGAGAGAAGATGCCAGAAGAATGGAGGAAAAGTGTGCTAGTCCCCATTTTTAAGAACAAAGGCAATGTTCTGAACTGTGGAAACTACAGAGGAATAAAGATGATGAGTCACACAATGAAGTTATGGGAAAGAGTAGTGGAGGCTCAACTCAGGACAAAAGTAAGTATCTGCGAGCAACAGTATGGTTTCATGCCTAGAAAGAGTACCACAGATGCATTACTTGCCTTGAGGATGCTCATGAAAAAGTACAGAGAAGGTCAGAAGAGAGGTACATTGGATCTTTGTAGACCTAGAGAAAGCCTATGACCGAGCACCGCGCTGAGCCGCTTCCTGTTTGTGATAGTAATGGATAGGCTGACAGACAAGGTTAGACTGGAATCCCCTTGGATCATGATGTTCGGAGATGATATTGGGATTGCGGTGAAAGCAGGGAGCAGGCGGAGGAACAATTAGAAAGATGGAGGTACGCACTGGAAAGGAGAGGAATGAAGATTAGCCGAACTAAATAAGAATATATGTGCGTAAATGAGAGGCGGAGGAGGAAAAGTGAAGCTCCAGGGAGAAGAGATAGCGAGGGTGGACGACTTCCAATACTTGGGGTCAACAATACAGGGCAATGATGAGTGTGGTAAGGAAGTGAAGAAACTGGTCCAAATGGGGCGGAAGGTGTCTGCTGTTCTATGCGACAGAAGAGTCTCCGCTAGGATGAAGGGCAAAGTTTATAAAACACTGGTGAGGCCGGCCATGATGTACAGATTAGAGACCATGGCACTGAAGAAACAACAGGAAGTGGAACTGGAGGTAGCAGAAATGAAGATGCTGAGGTTTTTGCTTGGAGGGAACAGGTTGGATACGATTAAAAATGAGCTCATTCGAGGGACAGCAAAAGTTGGATGCTTTGGAGACAAGGTCAGAGAGAGCAGACTTCAATGGTTTGGACATGTGCAGAGGTGAGAGAGTGAGTATAATGGTAGAGGGCGCTTCCAGGCAAAAGAGTGAGAGGAAGACCACAGAAAAGATTGATGGATGTTGTGAGACATGACATGATATGAGGACAGTGGGTGTTAGAGAGGAGGATGCACGAGATAGCCTTGGATGAAAAAAGATGACACACTGTGGTGACCCCCTAACGGGACAAGCCGAAAGATAAAGAAGTTTGTTTATTATTACTTATGTCAGTTCCAAGTTCTGCCTCTTCTGTGGCCACTGGATTATACCCCTCGGTAAAAAAGATTTTGCTATAATATCAAACCTTGATTCAAGAGAGAAAAAGTCTCAATGTTTTGCGACATGCTTCTGTGGCCCACACATAGGCCAGGTGATGATACATCAACGTTCCACCAAGGATTCCTTCCTCCTGCCAAATTCCCCTCCTCCCCCACACACACACACACACACACACAAACAAAACATTTTAATTATGGACTGATACAACCAGAACAGTACGCTCTCGAACTGTAAACTCAAATGACAAACACAAGAAGGATACAATCCAGAACTTCCAGTTCTGCCGGGAACGTTCCTTGACGTACTCATTGAAGTTGTGCTGCATGTGGTCAAAGCGGCGCTGCGTGACCTGCGCTCCCGTGGCCGGCATCTGGTCGTGGCACAGGCTGCGGGTGACAAACACAAAAGGCAGCAGCTGGGATTCAATGACTTTAATCATTACGCAGTGATAAATGATAGAAATTGTCACCTTGCCAAAGGACATCCGTAAACTATTCAGTGAGTTTAGCTTTTCTCACTTTATATTCAAGTAACAGAGTCCAAAGCATTTTTATGGTGGGGTTTAGGACTCCCTTCCAAATAAACTTTTGGCTTCAAATATTTACGTAGAAAAAAATTACATTGAATATGTCAATTATACTGGATAGAATTCGCTGTCTCAAATTCACCCTCTGCGCCACCAGGCAGGGTAATTTCAGGTCAGAACCAAGCAGCTAACCAATCTAGTTACGCTTTCTTAGTATGTGACATCACCTGACTAAGAAAGCATAACTGCAATTGGCTGGGTGTTCGGTTCTGACCTGAAGTAACCCTTCCTGGTGGCACAGAAGGTGAATTTTAGACAGCTAATTGTAGCTGGTTGAATTGTTAACATTGAAAAGTTACACTGACATACAACTATTGAAAATGTGATCACTTTCAAATTCAAATCCTGTTTTCTTTGGCATTTCAAATTCAAATCCTGGTGGCCCTTATTTACTTCCATAGTCGTGGGAGTGCTGCAGCCTATCCCAGTGATCATCGGGCAGGATGAAATGCCATTTTCAATGTGTTTTTGTCAGCAGGAAAAAAAATGTGGGGCTTGTGTGCATTGCGTGAAAAACAAAAAAAGGAAATCAGACAAATAAAAAAAAAAAAAAACAACAGGATATTTGTGGAAAAAAACAAATCCTGTGAACATACTTGATGGAGGCCTTGAGGTTTGCAATTTCTTCCTGCAGTCTCCTGATGTCTTCCTGCATTTGCTCCCTCTCCTGCTTGAGCTTCTCAATGTGTTCCACGGTCTTCTGCATGGTGACGGCAATACTGATCTGTGTACACAGGGAGTGAAGAAGAATGACTGGCGGGACCGCAGGACGTGCAATTGTGACAACACCCTTACATTGACTTGTGAGTTGAGGGTGGGCACCAGGCTGCTGAGTGTTTTGAAGCTGTGGTTGATATTTGATCGTCTTTTCTGCTCGGCGATGTGTCCTCTCCTCTGCATCTGGAAACGCATACAGATATGATATAATTAAACTGACATTAAAAGATGCCACTCTTCAAACTTTCACCCCTTAGTCGTTGTTCTGTAAAAATGATACTGAGACAGAATGTAGGGCAGAAGTCGATCGAGCAAAAAGAAATAAAGAAATTGGGTGGAAAAAATACAGATGCATATAAAAAAATATACACTAATATTCCAAGGGTAAAAACGAAGCTATCAAGACAAAACAATATATAAAAATATAAGAAAAATATATAGGAATATTCGAACAATGGATGTGAGAAAAATAAAAGAAAAACTAGCAGGAAAAAAAATAAATGTAACAAAATATTTCAACAAAAATATTAGACAATGATAAATTAAACCTGAAAATTACAAAAATGACAGATTAAAAATATTATACTATACAACTCCTAAAGATGAAGAACATAAGAAAAATAAAAGAAAATATACAAAACATACAAAAAAAAACAAAAATATTACATTTTTTGGACAGTATTTTAAAAACAAAACTATGAAACAAGAAAAATATTACATGAAAAATGGGCACATCCTGAAAAAAAAACCACCCAAATATGATAAAACAAAATTTTAAATTTTTCACAAAAAAATAAAATAAAATAATCTGACATTTACTGTTGTGAATGGGGGAGACGAAACTACTAGAATATATAAAATAAAAGAAAAAATTACCAATATAAAAAATACTCACATACTCAGAAAAATACACAAAAACATCATAGAAAGCTACAAAAGGGGAAAAAAAATACTGCACTGATATAAAATGTTAAGACTACAAAATGTTGTATAAAATGTACAGACAAAAATAACATGAAATAAAATTATGGAAAAAAGATCAAAATAGTAAAAAGAAAAATATTCAAAAAAATATATGGAAACACAACCAATGTTTAAAAAAAAAACACAAAACTACAAAAATACCAGCCATAGTCGGTGGTTTGCTGTTGTGAATAGGAGAAGCACACAAACTCCTACTCTCAAATATGTGAAATACGGCGTAAACGATAAACACAGTTTGAAACGATAACACTAATAGAGAATTTTCTTGGGTTTCCCCTTCACAAGTGTACTACTGTTCTATAAAAGTGCAACGGACAAGGAATGTGGGGAGGAAGTCAAGAACGAAAGTTTCCTGGCTTTGTAGCTTGTGTTCTGCAATGCCGGAACATTGCTGTAAACTTCATCACCTTTTCTTCCACTCTGATGTGTTACTCTGATAATGTCACGGATATTCAAAAAGTACCACCGTGACAATATTTCCCTAAAATGACTGTTTGTAAAAATGCTTAATCTTGTTGGAATGGACACTTTAACCTCAGTACAATGTACCAATAATTCTGAAAATCAGAGGAGGAGTTCTGCAGAAATGGCCTTTTTTGGGTGATATTGACATGTTTTAATTGTAAGCGCCTTTTGTAGTCCTCAAGAACACCATTCATGGATAAAATATTAAAAACATCGTTATGTGCGTTGATTTATCCAAATGACCACGTTGTGTTTTTCTGAAGACTCCACAAAGATGGCAGCCACTCATGTCCCGTGTCATGTCACCCACAGGAGTGGCGCAAGTCAAAACTTTAGGCGACTATGGACAATCTAATGAAATCCAAAGCAATAAGACTCAAAACATATTCAAAATACAAAAATATCAGCCAGGAATTACACAAATATAAAACAACCCTAATGTTGGATTAATATTGGAAAAAAATACATTACATAATATTGTAAAATAAGTTCAATCAGGCTGTTTTTACCTGAGGAGTTGTGCTGCTGCTGATCAGCGACTGAGGACTGGGAACTTGGTCTAAGCCACAAGGCGAGCCTTGACCTGATCCTGCCTGGCCCTGAACTGGAGAGAGGACACACACACACACACACACAAAAAAAGAAACACTCCAATAAGTAGTGTGCTTCACTTTAATTAGGCATTACTATTTTACGATAAACCCTCACCAATACTGGAGGACTGCTCCTGGTTTTGATGGTTTTCCGAGGGTACGATGCGCTGAGGAGACTTCTGGGTTTGAGGTACGACGGAGAATCCACCAGCCTGACGTGCACAATAAGACAACAAGTAAAGCGGGGAAAGTGTTCCCCTGTGATTAACAAAAAGCCGTAAGTCATTTCTTGTGAAGGTTTATAATCAGATTGCAAAGACGAAATACCGCAGATCAATGCAAAATATAAAATGTGCTTCTTCTTATTTTACCTGGTGTTTGTGTAAAACCACTTCATTTGTTTCAAGCAAGTTTTTCAAAAACTTAAAATCAGGTATTACTGCGACAATAATTATAATATCTTAGGATTTTTTGTACTGGTGAGGGATACATTTATCTTGAAAAAAATACTATAATTCTACTGATTAAGGTAGGATAAATACATACATTTTAAGACATCAGTGAGAGGACTGAGGCTCGCTATGATTGGGAAAAAAAAATCTTTCCTGGACAAATTTTCCTGTTCTAGTCACAGATAATTTTGTTTACAATAATACATAACATTTTCCTCCTTCCTTTTTTTTTTTTTTAAATTTTCAATCCCAGTTTTTGCTATGTTATCACCGACAGATGCCACAAGATGGAGGCAAGGGACTACATGAAGTCCCTCAACTCATTTCAACATGGTTCCTTGGAACCAATGCCATCAGACAAATGTCTTGATGTTGTCAGCTTGACCTTAAAGAATAATTTGTAACAAATGTGTTGCATCTGGCGTTAAAGGGGAACTAAACCCCAAATCCATTTTTTGAAAGTACACTCTACCCCCGTTTTTTTTTGTCATTTCAGGGCTTCTACCTAACTACAGCGTGTAAGTACTTAAGAGTAGCTGCCTCTGCTTCTGCAAACAATTGAATTCCATTCAACATTTGGTAAACCTAGACAATTTCATGACATCAACACACACTGTTTTGCATGTATTTTATATCATATTGTATGCAGGTGTAGCCAATGAAGTGTCTGGCGACAAAGCTGAAAACGTACCACACCGCAGTGAGTGATCAGCACACCAGGAGATGAGGTCACGTCTGTTTTCATGGCCGGGTTGATTCCTAATAAAGTGAGAGATAACGGAGAGTTGTCTTCATGTTTTGGAACAAAACATTTGCAGGTATTTTGTTGGGGGTTTTTCAAAGAATTAGTCAGAAGTTTAGAATTTCATTTAAACCCTTGCTCTTATTTTAAAAATTCACAGCCGTACTTTTATTTAGTAAATTAGAAAACACACGGTTGTGCTCACGTTTGATTAGCAAGGGAGAATTTGTAAGATGGGTACAATTTATTAAATAAAACATGAAAGACCAGGGGAAAAACATTTAATTTAATTCTAATGGAATTCAAATTGAACAGTCAAGAATTTCTAAAAAGCATTGTCATAAAATATAACCATAAAGAAATTAAATATGGTTGTTATATTTAAAAAAAAGTATGTAAACTTATGAGCACTGTTGTACCTCGGCATGAAAGTGCAGGCTGTTTTTCATAACCATTAGGTGGCGGTGGTATATTTCAATGAAAGTGTACACCTTTCTCAAAACCTCTAGGTGGTGGTAGCATATTGGAATGAAAGTGTACAGCTCTACTAAAACCTCTAGATGGAAGCATACATTTATAAAATGTTTTTTTCCCCCATTCCCCCCTATATCCATGTATAATGCGGACTATTGACTTTTGATAATATTTTGGGGAAAAAAATTATGCAGCAGAATTTACGGTAATTATCTGGCCAGCTGTCACTACTTTATTTGAACACAGTACAAGTTGCATAATTTTCCTTTTACGATAACTGTTTGATAAATTCAGACATGAGCATCAGTGTTATGAATGTATAGAGACATTTTTATTAACTCTCCAGCAGAAGATGCTCAATTAACGTGTCTGCCCCTTTAAATATCTCTGCATGCCCTTTGTTCAAACTGATTCACATGGCATTTTTATTGGGAATTCAGATGCAATTTTATAGTTATTTATTTTGTGTGTGAAAATTGTCTCCCCAGATCTAAAACGTTTTAGAATCCTTGGTTTAAAAAGTGAACATTGCATCCACACCTGTAATGAAGAGCTGCTGGGGGCCAATCGGGCTTGCAGGGGTAATCTTCTTCAGATCTCGTTTTTTGTTGCCGTTGGCTGGCTGGAGATGTCGAGGGCGGGCGAAAGTGTGAGGGGGCGGCGGCCTAGGTGCTGGGGTGGCTACCAGCGGAACTAAGGACGGTAACCGGGGTGGAGGCGGTAGGGGATGTGTGGACGTGGAACCAGCAGCCACCGCGGAGGAGGAAGAGATCGTGGCAGTCTCGCCCAAAGCTGCCACGGGCTCCAACGTGGAGGGTTCCATGGCTGCTACTGCTGGCGGGAGGCACTCGGACACCAGTGGATTCCGGGAGGAAACGGGGGCGTGGTCGCCAAGTGCCGCCTGCCCGGGATAAAGAGGCAAGTACGAGTTCTCCACAATGGCGGCAGCACTGGTCCCACTGCTTATTGAAGGAGGGATGGTGCTGTCTGCGAGCTGCATGGATGACATTAACTGGCCCTGGTGGCAAAACACATGTGCAGTGGTACCTTGATTTATGAGTTTCATTCATGACTGTACCATGCTTGTACTTGAATTTATATGTACAGTGTTGCCTTAAGCACTCTACAGTATTGTACCTTGTAAAAACATGCACTAGTGACATATTTAAATAGAATATTTTCTATTAACATTGTGCTGCTCCCTCTGGTGTATTCACCTTGGCGACCAGGGGGGCAGTAAAACACAAAGAACCACACAAAGAGGTGTTTCACAACACACTCAGTAAGCTACAGCGGTATCAAGTCATTTTTTGCGAGGAATAGAGAATATTCATGCATTCATTTTCTATACCACTTATCCCCACCAGGTTTTACAGGTGAGTTGGAGCCTATACCGGCTATCTTTAGGTGAGGGGCGGGGTACAGCCTGAAGTGGTTGCCAGTTAATCATATATAAACATAACACACATATAAACTCTTCATCTTTGCACTAATATTCACCCAGGTGGGCTGTATTTGAAACTACTAGTGCCTCAAATTCTGGCTTATAACAACACACAAAGCAAAAAAGCAAAGTATTTACCGAGAAAACTCGGACGTTGGGGCACTTGTAAGTCAAGGTACACCTCTACTCCTTTACTCTGAGCCTACGCTTATTACAACTGCCCGGGAGGTTTATCTTTGCAAAGTTATCTGTGTGCATATACTGTAAACCATAGGTGTCAAACTCCGGCCCTATTTGGCCCGCGAGGCAATTTCAAATTCATATTAGAGCTAGCCCACCGGTATTACAAGTATTACACACTTCTTTGGTTCCATATTAAAAGGTTCATTTGTTCAACCTTGGCCCACGGCTTTGTTCAATTAAAAAATTTGGCCCACTGTGAATTTGAATTTGACACCCCCGCTGTAAACCATAATCATCTCGAGCCTGTACACACAGGGCCATTGAAACCATGCTTAAGACCACTTAGCACTTGTGTGAGTACTCTGACATTTATTCAAGATCGGTAGACTTCCCCTTCAAGTGGGCTATGGCTAGTGGTGGGGAGTAGGGCCTAAATATGATATCACAACTATCTTTTGCCTGATGTCAATATTCAATGTGACTTGGAATGTATTTAAGTATATACGTACATGTAGAAAATTTAACCAGGGCAAAGTAATTTACATCATAAACCAGGACATACACATTATTGCCGAAAGTATTCGCTCACCTGCCTTGACTCAGACATGATTTTAAGTGTTCTTCTAAATACCTATAGTTTAATATAACGTTGGTCTACGCATTGCAGCAGTAACAACGTCAGCTCTTATGGGAGGCTTTAAACAAGGTTGGGGAGTGACTTCACGGGATTTTTATCCCATTCATCCAGGATCATATTTGCGAGGTCACACACTGATGTTGGACGAGAAGGCCTTGGTCACTTTCCAATCAAAATCAACCAAAGGTTGTTCTATCAGGCTAGGCCTGGGCTCTGTGCAGGCCAGTCAAGTTCTTCCATATCAAATTCTCTCATCCGTGTATTTATATAGCTTGCTTAGTGCACTGGTGCAGAGACACGTTGGAACAGGAAGGTGCTCCAAACTGTTTGACTGTCTAAAATCTCTTGGTAAGGATTCAGTTTCTTTCACTATAGCTCATGTGAATATTTTGGACATTTCAAACTTTGGGGGAGCAGTTTGGAGATGGCTACTTCCTGTTCCAAAATGACTGTGTATCAGTGCCCAAATCAAGGTTCATAAAAACATGGATGACAGAGTTTGATGTGGATGAACTGGCCTCCACCCTGTCGAACAATTTTGGATGAACGACAGCAGTTACTTAAACCTTTAACTCAAACAATGGGGAGCCATTATAGTAACTCGCCCTGATTCTCTGACTCAATCAAAATTAAAATTTAAAGTACCTTTAAATCCTTGCCAATCATTTCCCACATAATTTTCAGCTCCTAGCCTTTGACGTCATGAACAATGACGCTCAAATAGGAGTTGGATTGTGTGACTCGTACCCCAAACGTTGGTAGTCGCAGCAAAGCATTTTAAAACCAACATACTTTCCAGAACTTTCTCCGTGACTTTATATTGAAGTTTAGACAGCGCTTCTGCAAAATACGTCCTCCACTGGAACACGTATCTGGGATCCAATGTTTTCAATGGGTTTCTGAATCCATCTTTTTCTACTGAATCATGTTCTTGGCAAAACAATGAGATTGCTAACTTTACCTCACTCAATTTGATGCTCATGCTCTCAAAACACGAAGTTGAACATCGATCCTGTTTGCAAAGTTTGTTTTGATGCGGTTGCAGGAGCGACACTGGGATTCGGGGCACTCTTTAGATTGACACATGCTTCATTATATATCTCCCAGCACTAGCTATAATCTGCACAATTTATCATCCACACATACAACTGCTATAATGTAGTGGTTTCATGGCAGTTACTCATAATAACTGCTACCTCAAACAATAGAATATTACATAAGAAAGAGGGATGTAAAGAGAAAGTGCCAGAAGTAATCCACAGTCTAAACAATCCATTGAAAGCCCAGTCATGGCCTCCCATTTTTTTTTCCACGCACACTTAAGGACGTAAACGTTTCTTGGCAGTTCCTCATAATAACTGGTGCTGTGACCTTGCAAATTACACATCAACAGAACTGTAAGAAATAAAAAGAATGACAAAGAAAAAATAATAAAATAATCTCTTATGAAGAAAAGGTCCACAGAATGCTGTCACATGCATGCAAATAATCCACTGTCATAGAATTATCTAACACCCTTGTAGCCAGTTATTCATATTAACCGCCACCTTGTACAATAGATATCAATCTGTTATATTTCGAGTACGCCCTTAACGTTCACATTTAAAGACGGAGACGCTTATTTCTGCCTCTACATTTCAGGGGATGTGGTTAAGCAGACTGGTCGTGGGCCATCATTCAGTTTAGTAAAATTACTATGCTACGTGAATTTGTGTCGGTACTTGTAAAGGACAGAAAAGGAGGCAAGAAGATGGAGCGGAGAAGCACAAAATCTTACACTTCCCGTCTGAGGTGGCGTGGTGTTAAATTCGCTGCGCTCCGTTTTTACCTGCGACGGAGAGCTGCTGCTGGGCAGAGGGGTGACTGATGGTGCAGTGGGGGAAACGGGGAAGAAGGCGGGCGGACGGAGGCTGTGAAATAAGTCTGAAAACAAGAGTCTCTATGTTAGCAAGCGGTTAGTAAAAAAAAGAAAAAAAATCAAATTAAATAAAAGGAATTAATAAATCATCGTCTATTCTCTGGGTTACTAGGTTAAGGAAACTACTGTGCACAATTAGTGTGTGTTTATGAGGGAGTGTGCAGGACTCGGTCGATTCTATTTCTACAATAGCACCACACCACTGGAAAAACAAGTCAATTGTTTGTTGCTTTGGTAGACCAATGCGACTGCACTGCATGTAACCATTTAAAAAAAGAAAAAAAATACAACTAATTTTTAGCCATAAATGTAGATTTTATGAACACTGAAAAGTGTATGGATTGTCCTCATGATGCAGATCCATTTGATCAGTTTTAAAATTTAAAAAATTTGAAAAAAATGACTGCAAAAGTAAAAAAGAAAAAAAGATGGAAAAAAGAAAAAAAAGTGATCTGTCGACCATGTATTTTTTCTTGTCCTATCTTTTGAAATTTGTGGAATCATAACCAAATAACCAATTCAGGGATTTTTATTGTCTCAGTAATATCCCAAAATGCCACAAGACGGTGTCAAGGAAGTATGTTCCTACTCGGTGTGTGTTTTTAGACACAAACACACACACACACTAGCACAAACAGTGGGGCAAAAAAGTGTTTGTTCACCCACTAACTATGCAGGTTCTCCTACTGAAAAAGATGAAAAGGCCTATAATTTTCATCAAAGGTACACCTCACCTATGAGAGATTAAGTGATGGGGAAAAAAACATGAAAAGTCACTGATTTTTCAATAATTTATTAGCAAATGGTGATGGAAAATAAGTATTTTGGTCAATAACAAAAAATCCTCTCAATACTTTGTTTTATGAATATTACATACCCTTATTGGCAGTGACAGAGGCCAAATGTTTTCTGTAAGTCTTCACAAGGTATTTTGGCCCATTCCTACATGCAGATGTTCATCGGTGGCCAACACAGACTTTCAACTCCCCCAAAGATTTTTTTATGGGGTTGAGATCTGTAAAACTCCAGGACCTTCTTGCGAAGCCACTCATTCGTTGCCCAGGTGGTGCGTTTAGGATCATTGTCACACTAAAATACCCACCCACGTTTCATCTTTCATGCCTTTGTTGATGGAAGGAGGTCTTCACTTAAAATCTCACGATACATGGCCCAATTCATTGTTTCCTTTACAGAGATCAGTCATCCTGGTCCCTTTGCAGACAAACAGCCACAAAGTATGATGTTTTCACCCCCATGATTCACATTACGTGTAGTATTCTTAGGATCCAATTCAACATTTTTTCTCTTCTAAACATGACAAGTTGAGTCTTTACCAAAATTGTATTCTATTTTTCTATTTTGGTTTCATCTGACCATATGAGATTTTCTCAATCCTCTTCTGGATCATCCAAACTCTCTCTAGCAAACTTCATAGAGGACACGGACTGGACTTAGCACGGGGACACACCTGGTACTACGCGATTTGAGCCCTTGGCAGCACAGTGTGTTGTCTCAGCTCTCTGCAGGTCATTCACTAGGTTTCCCTCTGTGGATTCTGGGATTTTTGCGCACCGTTCTTGTGATAATTTTGAGCTCACATGGTGAGCTCTTGCATGGAACCCGAGATTGAGGGAAATTATCAGTGGTTTTGAGCGTCTTCTATTTTCTAATAATTGCTCCTAAAGTTGATTTCTTCACACCAAGCTGTTTACCTATTTTGTCTTCGCACCATGGTGCAGGTCTCTAATTTAGTTTCTGGTATCCTTTGACTGCGCTTTGGTTTTGCCCATAGTAGAGTTTGGCGTGCGACTGAGATTATGGACATGTTTTTTATACTGATGAGTTCAAACGGGTGACACTAGTACAGGTAACGAATGGAGGACAATATTTATTTATTTATTTAAAACACGGAAGCACACGGTCTCTAACGAGCTGCTGTTCAGCCTACTTCTACTTCCTAGATTACCTGACACCACCCTCCTCCGCTGTTAAAGGAGTACACTCATAATTACAAACAGAACACACACCCGCAACTTTATATCTGCGGGCATGACTGACCACCATAAATTTTTCAAATGTGAGTGACTGGCACTTCCTCTCTCACACCCATTGCCCTCGTGTCTTCCCTCACAACATCCATCAAGCTTCTCTTTGGTCTTCCTCTCGCTCTTTTGCCTGGCACCTCCATCCTCAGCACCCTTCTACCAATATGCTCACTTTTTCGCCTCTGGACATGTCCAAACCATCGGAGTCTGCTCTCTCTAACCTTGTCTCCAAAACATCAAACTTTGGCTGTCCCTCTAATGATCTTATTTTGAATCCTATCCAACCTGCTCACTCCTAGAGAGAACCTCGATATCTTTAGTTCTGCCCCCTTCCAGCTCTGCTTTCTCTTGTCGCTTCAGTGCCACCATCTCTAACCCCTACATCATGGCCGGCGTCACCACTGTTTCATAAACTGCCCTTCATCCCAACAGAGACTCTTCTGTAAAATAACACACCAGACACGTTCCATCAGCTGTTCCAACCTGTTTGGACCTGTTTCTTCACTTCCTTACCACACTCACATTTGCTCTGGAGTGTTGACCCCAGGTTGAACCCAAGGTTGGTGACTAAAGATGTTTTAGCAAAGTACCCAAAGTAATTGTTGCAAAACATAAAGATGGCATTGGTTACAGGCACATATCTAAGCCTCTAAATGTTTTCAGTGAGCAGTGTTGGGGCCATAATATTCAAGTGGAAAGGCTATCATACCACCATAAATTAGCCTCGATCTGGTGCTCCTTGAAAGATTTCTGACAGAGGAGTACAAAGAATAAACAAAAGAGTTGTCCAAGAACAATGGCCACCTGTGGAGAGCTTTAGAGAGACGTGAAATTAGCAAGTATTGCTGTCACAAGGAAAACAGTGAGTAATGAACTCCCCTGACATGGCCGGTATGCATGCAGACCATGTAAAACCTCATTGCTAAGAAAAAAAGCATGTCAAAACTAATATGAAGTTTACTGAAGAATATTTGGACAAGCCAGTCAATTGCTGGGAGAATATAGTCTCTTCAAATGAAAGCACAATTGAACTCTTAGCACACAATAATGTACACATTTGCAGGAGAAGCGTCACTGGATATAAAAACACCATAACAACAGTGAGGTTCGGAGGTGGGAACAAGAAGGTGTGGGCCTGTTTTTCCACCAAATAGTGCTGGTAAACCACATTATTGAAGGTAGGATGAATGGACAAAAGTCTTTTTGACAAAAACTTCTTGCCATCCATGAGAATAATGAAAATGAAGCGTGGGTGGACATTTCAGGGGGATAATAATCCAAAACATAGTGTCAAGGAAACTCAATTGCTTTAAAACTGAAATAAAGCTGCTAGAATGGCCGAATCAATTACCTGCCTGATAATGTATGTGAAAAAAAAACGAAGAAAGAAACGACGTCTGCAGAAAGAATAGTCAATAGGTGTAATTCTTTTGTTATTGTGTTTATTTTTATAATTAACTTTAACTGCAGTGTCAATAAACAACATTCTTTCTGACTACTTGTTACTCTTGTAGCACCTTAGCAACCTGTTGTTATGATCACATGGGCTCTGCATGCTGTCCAAGCGCTGTTGGATAGAAGTGCTGGAGCACACTACTTGTACGAGTGGTAAAATCTGAGATTTCGCATCCAGTCCGATCCAATATTTGTTTTTTGCTGACATGGGATTGCGACACCCCTAGTTGAAAAATTAACTGAAGCCTTACTTGAAAACCCAAACCTAGTCTTGAAAACCTAACCCACAGTTTACCCAATCAGTTGAAACCTTACAACCTTACCTTGAAACTCTTCAGTGAAACTCTAACCCTGTCATAAAATCTTAATTTGCTAGTCTAACTATTGTTTGAAAACCTAAACCCAGGCTTGCAACCCATCCCTGATTTGAAACTCAAATGTGAAAGCCTGAAACCCCAAATTAAAATCTTATAATTTTAGCTTGAAACTCTGTTTTAAAACCCTAGCTCTGGTTTGAAGGTTTGAAAGTATGACCATACGTCACATGGAAGTACTTCACTAAAATTGTAAACTTATCTTCAAATCTTATTGAAAATGTTACAAGGGTGTATCAGGATTCCCCTTAAAAATGAGATATCAGCAAATAGTGTGGGGCCACACAGTTGGCTGTTCGCTACCTTGTAGTGGATCAAAAGAGAAGTCCAGGTTGGGCTGTAACTGCATGAGTCCAGGTTGGATCATGTCTGCATTCACCGCATGAGCTGTGGAAGGCAAAAAAGTATTTGGTTAAACACTGTCATGTTGTCCCCATAGCCAACGTCTAAAAACCCTAATTTGACACCCTAATTTAAAATAAAGCGTCATTTACACACGTTGAAACCGCATTGTAAAACCTTAACCATGGCTAAAAAACAACAACAAAAAATGGTTTGAAGTCCTATTTTAAGGTCTAACCTTAAGGTGACACTCAACTTTAAAACTTTAAGTCAAATTTTAAACTCAAATTTGACATCCCAACTTGAAAATCAAAGAGCGACTTGAAACCTTGATTTCGAACCTCGCGTGAATTTGTTTTTAAAGAATCTTGCTTTAAAACCTTACACCGAGATTGAAACACTAATTTGAAACTACAACATTGGTTTTGGACCCCAATTTGAAACCCAAACCCCTTGTAGAACTATTTGAATTTTAACTTTCTTCAAAACTCTAAACCCTAAGTTAAAACCCAAACACAATCTTGAAATCCTATTTTTAAACCTCATAACCTTGACATGAATCCCTTCTTTGAAACCTTAACCCAGATTAAAACCATAAAGCAGGCCTGAATCCCGAACTTGAAACTTTAACCCTAGTTTGGGATTTTACTTTGAAATACTTTAAAACGATAATCCTATTTGAAACCCTACTTTGAAAACTCTAGTCAAGGCTTGAAACCCTAACCTTGGCTGGAAAACCCAATTTTGAACAGTAATTTGAAAATCCTACAATGTTACTTTGAAACCCTAACCTTATTTTAAATCCTTGCTTGAAATTTATACTTTAAAATGCTAATCATGTCTTTAAAACCTAATTTAAAACACTGACTATTGATTGAAACACCAAACCAGGCTTAAAACCCACCCTGAAGCCTAAACCTTACTTTGAAACCCTAAATGTAACTTTAAATCCTATCCCTGGCTCTAAAACACAATTTGAAAGCCAATAGGCTTTCGTTAAAACCCCAACACTGGCCTGCAACATGAATTTAAAAAGGTAACCACTAAAAGCCCTAATGAAAAACCCTGACCATTCTTTGAAACCATAAACTGGACATAAAAGACTCCTTTGAAAACCTAACCCTGGTTTGAAAAGTTCATTTGACAGCCTTAATCTTATTTTTGGGACTTATGCTGGTTTGAAATAATAAAATAAACTACTAAAAAGTGGCCTTCCTCACCAATCTCCTTGGGGTTGGGCCAAGCGGTGGTCTGGTGTGAGACCAAGGTGGAGAAGAGTGTGTCGGACACCTCGGACATGAGCACCTCCATATCAAAGAGACTCTCCAGCTCCATGGGAACCGGGGCCTGGCTCTCTTCATCCTGACAAAAGCAAGCACGGAGCATGTCTGGAGCGACTTCCCCAAACAGCGCTAACTGCTCCTTGGGCCCCTTCAGGTGTTACAAATGCAAGCACCAAGCCAGTTATTCACACAAGCACTCGGGCTTCAGCACAGCCAACAAGTTCGGGTGGACAATTACACAATCACCTGCACACGGACACACAAAACGCCAGGTGTGCCTTCCTGATAGAAAGCGTCAGTGCGCAATTCAAATGAAGGATGAGCCAAATATTGTACATTTATTGATCAAAACCAATGTTTACTGTCAGTTGATATCCTATCCCAGAGTTGAAACTCAAATTTGAAACCCTAATTTAAATTTCTAGAATTTGAAAACCCAACCCTTGCTTGGAACCTTAAATCCGAACAATGTCTTGAAACCCTAACGGTGTTCGAAATTTCAACCCTGCCTTGAAACCCTTATCCTTGTTAAAAATTTAAAAAAATAACCTGATTTGAAAACCTGAACCTGGATTAAAAACTTGCTTTTGAAAGCATAACCCTGTATCAACACTCAAAATTGAAAGCCTAACGATAGCTAGAAACTAATCATTGTTTGAAACCCTAACCCTGGGGAACCCAAAATTTGAAATCCAAGTAAGCTTGAAACCTTATATTGAAACTCTAACCCTGACTTGAAATCCTAATTTGAAACCTAAACCCCTTCTTTGGCTTGAAACTTTAAAATTGGTTTTTAATGGCTTAAAAAACATACTCTCTTTTGTAATTGATATGGAAAAAGAAGATATAAAAAGTCAACTGTTCAACTGACATTTTTTGTGACATACAAAAAATGTAAATCACAGTTTATTTTTTACTTCCTACCTCAAAAAGATTTCATTTTTTCAACTGAATTTTACAATTTATAGGTCCCATTAGCGATGGAAAAAAATCAGAAATTATTCATCCTGGCGTCATTTTTTTTATATCCCAACACTAGGCATTTGAACGTGGCTTGTAGAGTTTTTATATCCACTGAATATGAAGCAACGTGTTTATGTTTTTCCTTTTTTTCAAAAAAAGAAGTGTAACTTGAAATCGTCAAAGGCTCATCCCTACTTTGAATGATGCAAACAGTGTTAAAATATTTTGGGTTCATTAAGGTGAAGGTGACAAGCTGCGTGCGTGATTTGCTCCCCCCTGTCCTTTCATATTTTTGCATACCTTGAGCAAACTCGACAGATCATCATCCTTATGCTTCTGCAACTGAAGAGATACTCAGTAAGAGGAATAATACTGTACAACTAATCAAAAAAAGTGAATGGAACTCAAACTCAACTCTTTTCTTGAAGTAGGTCCTCCACTTGTGATACTCTCGAATGACAATTTCTATTCTTCTCTTCCAGCACTTTCCCTCGGTGGTGATCATCTGGGAGTCAAAATAAATGACGTTATTCGATTTATTATCATCTTTAAATGGCCAATGTCATGAAATGCAAGATTTTTAGCATGTTATTAATGAAAAAACAGCAGCCGACATGGACCCGTGCGTTTTCTCACCACAAAACATGATTTTGACGTATATGGCTTTTTGTAACTCCCGCCATGAAAATCCTCTCGAGGGATTTGTTTTCGAAAAGAAGCAGGAAGTGACGTACATAGCAGGACCGCCCTCAAGTGGACTCGTTTCTTTCCATTAGTTTTACCTCCGGGAAGGTAGCTCGTTGTTCCTTCGTGATAGCCAAAATGCTGGGTTGTTGCATTGCTGGACATTGCTCGAACACTCAGGAGGATGGATTTACCCTTCATAAGTTTGGTCTGGTTCGTCATGAAAAATAGATTGGATGGGTGAAAGGGACGAGAGCTTCGTGGGTTCCAAATGACAAAAATAGTTTGGGGCCGACCACGTAATCTGTCTCTCATAATGTAACAAAAGATCCGCGTACGTATGACAGGGGTTCTAAATGTTTTGATGTGCGTGTCGGACGGCTTCCGTGACGAAGGCATCGTGCCTCGCGGACGAGCACAGCTTCGGCCAGGCTGGCTCATACATAATCTCTGGGAGTCTGTATGAGCAAGCCTGGTCGAAGCCGTGCTTGTCCGCCGGTCATGGCTTCGGCACCATGTCCGCTAGTCATGGCTTCGGCGGCACATCCGCCGGTCACGGCTTCGCATCCGCCTGCTTTGGCTGGGGTGGCTCATCTTCGTTGCAGAGGTGGCTTATCACGGTGCCGAGACGGGCCGCTTTCGGGTGTTGTCATCGCACGCGGCTGAGTGCACCATTCCCGGAAAGGTTGCTGATAGCTGCCGCCGTCGTCCGTGATGGACAACACCGCCTACGGCGGCAGTGATAAATAATTGTTTATGGCGCACTCAGCCGCGAGCGACGACAACGCCGTAAAGCAGCCCCACCCGGCGCCGCGATGAGCCACCTCAGTGCCACCCCGGCCAAAACCGTGATCGCCTCGTTGAACCCGTGCCGCGGCGTTGTAATCGCTACATACTGTCTGTTGTTATTTAGAAGTGATCTGCATATCATCTAAATATGGCTCGAAACGATAGGATAATATTGCCCCGGACACTTGACTTGACTGTGAGACGTTCTCTTCTTTGAAAAGAGCTTCCGTGTCTGAAGGGGCGTGTCCCACAGTCGTGGCCACAGCATGTTTTCAATGCCGAATGTCCGGGGTGACATCATGAACAGCAAATGCATCCAATATGGCGACCACTTGGATGTCGAATGACACTTCTGCAACTTTGCGCATTGATGATGCGCTCTACGCTCATAATTATTTTTTCATGTAGACATTGAAGTGAATAATGTTATATGTATTTTTCATTTCACTATCTATTTTAGAATGTTTATAGGGATGACACTTGACCTTTAATTTGGGTTTAAACCATTCACCTCTGAGGAACGATGTGCTTCCAGGTCAATGTTTCCATCCAGAGGGGTCACAAAATGGCAAACAGGATTCTGTCTTCTCTCCACATCTGGGGGTGACCAAAAAAAAAAAAAAAAGTCACCTTTAGTCACTCAAACTTGTCAAGACCAAAGTATGAGGAGACAGCATTGAAATCTTACACTGCATGTACCAGGCCCTCCAGATGGCGTTGTTGAGGCGGATCTTGTCCCTCCACAGAAGCTTCAGACCCCTGAAGTTTTTCCATTTGGGAGACACCAGCTTTCCGCTGAGGAAACAAATGAAATTCCTTTCAGTTTCACTTGACGTCATTCACAGCCACTGCCTTTTATAGCTGTCAGTTAGAAGTTAAGTGTTGGCTGTACATATACGTCAAGTATGAATTCAAGGGGAAGGTGTTTTAGGTGAAACCAAACCAGGTTCTACTGCTGATTACAAAGGAAAGGAAAAACAGTGCTTGTGTTGTCACAGGACACAGCATTTTGTAACTCTTGAAAGAAAAGTAAATATTCTCTACTTAAATGGCTGGCAATATGGGGAATTCTGAATTGGAAATTGCTAACAGTGGCAAATAAGTTAACAGTATCAGCAATTAAAATTACTTCTGTGCCGTAAATGACTTGTTGGTGTACATGAACACAAAAACATGTACAATGCGCATTTTGCTCAATTTCAGGGATGATGAGGCCCCCCAAAACATGAGTCATTCGTGGAAATTCGTCAAACTGCAAACTCAACAAAAAGAGTTGAGATGAACTCACAGTTGCTTCCTACTTTCCTTCCCGCAATTCTCCCATTTCCTGTCTCCTAAATGAAATAACGCTGTAAATCAGTGGTGTGAAACACATTTTCGCCACAGGCCACATCGTAATCTTAGTTTCTCTCAGAGGGCCACCGCATTGTAAACCCATATAAATGTATAACTGCCTCATATTTACATATGCAGTAAATAAAGTGAAGCATTAAATCAGAAGCTAGTAAATGACTAAGTATTGTTCGATTTATTTTAAAAAGGGGAATTGGTAACGAAACAAAAGGTTGCAATATCTCAACATTATTCAATGTAAAAACAATTTGCAACATTGTTTTTTTTTTTTTTTTTTGCAAGAAACAAACTTGTCGTACATGATTCGCTTTTATCGGCCAAATAAAATGCGGAGGGCCGGGTCTGGCTTGTGGGCCTTGAATTTGACACCTGTGGCGGTATGAAAGCTTGTCGAATATGTGGAGCATGGTTCAACTAAATAAAGTCCAACAACAGTAACACACTTCCTCGCTAGTGCTTTCCTGCTCTATTATTAGTCGTGACAACGAGTCTAAGCCGGTTTCCAAAAGTCAGAGGGAATCCTCGTCTGAGTCGTCTACGATCCATAAATAGAAACATCTTCATATTTTGCTGAGAGTCACCTTTCGAGAAGACGTGTGCACACTAACTACACAGCTTTTATTTGTCCTTTTTTTGTAATGGAAAATTCAGCCCAGTGGGAATTGTAGAAAAATATGTGGAATTGTAATCCATAAAACAGCCTCCAGCTGCTCAACATCATGACGAGCGCTGTGCATTTGGCAGTATGTCAAAGTATGTTGTTTACAGTACACAGTCTGAGTTAGGTTTTGCAGTTAGGATTTTAAATCAGGGTTTCAAGATAAGATTAGGGATTTAAACATGGGTTAAGGTTTTTAAATTAAGGTTTTAATGTGAGTGGTAAAATTTCAAGTCAAGTGTAGTTTTGTGTGTTGAGGAGGTGGAAATGTTAAAATTGGAGATGACCCTCATCTTTACTTGCATCCGTCCTCTTCCTTTCATACAATCCTTGTTACCTTCTTTACTTTCACCCTTCTCTCAGATGATTCTTCCATCCTTCTAGGCCACATGTGTCAAACTCAAGCCTGGGGGTCAGATGAGGCCCACGGCACGATTTTATGTTGCCCGTGAAGGCATGTCATGTGTGTCAACTTTCATTATTCTTGTTCAAATCTGTACAAAAACTTCAAATTGTCACATCATAAATGATAACATTGAGATACTGCAAGGATTTTTGTGTTATCAGACATCAACAATAGAAGAAAAATCCATTACCGTTGATTCCAAAACTATTTCATAAATTGTATGTGTAACTATGATGAGCGGGATTTAAGATTTCTATGGTTTCCATCATAATGAGGGAAACCGCACCCACAAAGTGGCCCGCGACATAAACGAGTTTGACACTCCTGTTCTCAGCGGGTTCACAAACAGCGAATAGGCTGAGGAATGCTGTGTCTCCTTTTGTCTCACCCCATATATTGTTAAAGCTCAAGTGTCGTCAAACGGATGATTTTTGGAATATTATTAATGAAAAACCCACAGCCAATATGGTCCCATGTGTTTTTTCACCACAAAACATGATTTTGACATATACATCTTTTTGTAACTCCCGCCATGAAAATCCTCTCAGGAATTTGTTGTCGAGAAGAAGCAGGAAGTGACGTAAAGGACAGTGGCGCCCCTTCGTGGACTTCTTTGTTTCCATTAGTTTTACCTCCAGGAAGGTAGCTCATTGTTCCTTTGTGTTAGCCAAAATACCGGCTCTTTGCATTGCTGGACATTGCTTGAACACTCGGGAGAATGGAGTTACCCTTCATAAGTTTGAAAGAGACCCTCTTCGTTGTGAAAAATGGATTGCACGGGTGCAAAGGACGAGAGCTTCGTGGGTTCCAAATAACACGTAGGTGTGAATACAGCAACTAAAAAGAAATAGTTTGGGGCAGACCACGTAATTAGTCTCTCCATAACGTAAAAGATCCGCGTATGAAATGTGTCGATGTGCGCATCGCCCAGCCAACAATGTCTCACTCAGCCTGCAACATAGCTCGGCTCCACCCCCTCCTTATATAACACGGCGGGCCAAAACTCAGCCACACCGGCTAAGGCGCCTCGTTCGGCGGTCACATCTTTGTGTCGGGCTTTGCGACAGGGGCGGCTCTGAAGAACCCAGCCGAGAATGCGTTACTCAGTCGCATGCGAGCATGAAGCGCGCCGGCTAGACTGTGAACCGTCATAAGCCACACCGGCCGGCTGCGATAAGCCGCGATGCCTCATCTCCGTGGCGGAAGTGGATCAGACGGGATGCGGTTTGGCCGTGATGGCGTATCATCTGAATATGGCTCGAAACAACAATAGTATAATATTGCCCCGGTAACTTCACTCGGTCGTGTTGTGTTGTCCTTTTTGAAAAGAGCTTCCGTGTCAGAAGGGGCGTTGGAAAAATCTGAATATCTCTGTTGTTCGGCTTCCATAGTAGCAGGCACTGCGCGTTTTCAACGGTGGAAGTGACGATGACGTCAAGGACAGATCACGCGACTAATATGGCGAACACTTGGATGTCGAGGGACACTCAATTGCGCAACTTTGTGCATGGATGACGCGCTCTCCGCTCACTTTTTTTTTCGTAAAGACATTGAAGTGAATACTGTTATATGTATTTTTCATTACAATATCTATTTTAGAATGTTTATAGAGATGTCACCCGCACTTTAAATTTAGCTTTTACATTACCTCTTATTCTAGTAAATGGTTACCTAATAATCTATTGAACATAAAGTTCTTTATTTTAACCACAATCCCACCTTTCTTCCTTCTTCTTTCGGCTTGTCCCTTTCGGGGTCGCCACAGCGTGTCATCTCAGATGAACGCACATATGTTTGGCACAATTTTTACGCCGGATGCCCTTCCTGACGCAACCCTTCTCAGGGAGTGGGGGCCCCAGTGGGATACGAACCCACAACCCCTGGTTTTCCAAACCAGTGCTCTAACCACTGACGGGTAATTCACTGATGAGAGTTGGTGCTTGAAATAAAGCGTTGGTTAGGACTTGCTGACAAAACAAGCCCAAACTTAACATTCTACACCAAGAAGTTGCCAATCGTTTTTTTCATCTTATCATCTGTGGCCATTTCCAATCTAACTCCAATAGGCCAACTGACCTGACCTACTCATCCAGCCCTGTCATGACAACACCGTTTTTAGGACGGTATATTTTCCCAGAAACATCACAATAAATGACAGTTTCGATGTTCTTTTTTTATGCCGGTGATAGAGTTATATTTTTTAATATATATATATATATATATATATTATATATATATATATATATATATAATATATATATATATGAAGAGTTTGTTTTCAAAACACGACATAGGCATTTTTTCAGATTTACGAAACTCGCGCCAAAATTATCCAGCTCCGAATGGTAGTTATCGGGATACTCTGATTTTTGTTGAAAGTGCGACATATCGTTCTATATCAGCCAAGGGAGATCGCGTTTTATTTCAAAATGCGACATATCGAGATCTTATTTAGACCAAAATGCGACATAATTTCGTTCAATCAGCGTGCGCTGCTGAAGCAAGCAGCATCCAATCAGAATTCGTCTAGAGGGAAGTTCTGGTATCTTCCATATCATCATCCAAAATGGCTGCGCCCACGTTTGAGAGAGATGCTAATGCCGAGTTTGATTTTATGTACGAGACACCGGAGAGAATGAAGCTGGGAAGGAAAAGAAACCCAGCGGAAACGGGGTCAGAAAAGAAGAAGCGCTTGCTATGATAGTAGACCCTATTTTTTCTCTTTGTGAAGTTGACCTATTGTTTCCTTTTTTATCACATTTGGATTTTCTTTTTCATGAATTCTATTTTTAATAGAATCTACTGATGTGTGAATCAGAAATGTTTCTTTTGTACTTATGAATTGAAAGAAAATAAAGACTTTTGATCTTTGTAGATTGTTTTTGTTTACACTGAAAAATATCCAGTACAGTCAGTAGCAAACCTTTTCATTGTTTTGCCATGTGATACATTTTACCATGTTTTTTTTATTTGGATCCATGGCATGCATTTTTGTCGATTTTATCTTTACAGTGTTTCTTGCTTTCAAGCTGAACTATATGTTTCTTTCGGCTTGTCCCTTTCGGGGTCGCCACAGCGTGTCATCTCAGATGAACGATTGTGAGGCTGCTTTTCCTATTTAATTTTAATTCTTTATGAAATTATTGCAATTTAATACTTCAGTTCTCATCCAAGTACCATTGTATCTGAATGTAATAAACATACTGTTTTGTCTATGATTGTGTAATGCTTGAATAGTAATTTTGTTGCTCAAAATATTTCACCAACGATCATTAATGAATGAATAAATTTTTATAATTCTATGCAATCTTTTTTTTTGCCATTTTTTATAAGGAAAGTTATCGGCTATGACTTAAGAAAAGTTGACATTAAAAGGAAATCAACACCCTTGGAGTAGACTCAATTTCTGTCTATGAGCATTATGAATACTGTTATTATTACTACAGACTTATATCCTATTCTGCAGTGTTCTTTCCTCCGACAGCGACAGCTATAAATAAAATCAAAAGAAAGCAGACTCAATGAGTCAGATTTCAAACAGTGAATTTGTGAGTTTGAAACTGATTTCATTTTGGAGATGTGTGTATGAGATCGACAACCTATTTTTTTTCTGCTGGTATCCCTCGCAACCCATATTAACCTTGGTGGACTGGTTTGAAGCAGTTTACTTTCTTAATGATCTCACATCAACTTATAAACAAAATTAATCAACTGAGTGACACAATGCCTGCAGATGTCGGATTGCAGAATCGCATACAGATACACAAAATTACAATGATGTAAACTCAGCCTTTCCAAGACCTCATACTGAACAAACGAACAGTTTCTAAATAACTGAAAAACACCTTTTTAAAAGAAATTCCCATTTTTTCATCTCCTTTTTCAACATCTGACATTAGTGAGCTAATTGTGAAAATTGTGACTGGTGACTGACCCTTATTTCTGATAACTAACTCTCTAAATGTGGTGGTCATTGTCTTAAATATTATTTTAAAATGCTTGAAATGTTGAAAGGCAAATAGTTTTCATGATTGCCTATCAAAAGCAACTGATTTTTTAAAAAAAAAATACAGCTGCTCCTGAAGGTTTAAGTCGAAATTTGGATATGTCTCACTTTGCCAAGAATAGAATGGATATGTCTCATTTTGGAGAAAAAATGAAATTCGTCATCAAAAAAACTCGGTGAATATTAAAGCCAATATTTTTTTGTAGTATGATATTTAGTTACTTTTTAGCATCTCTTTCCATCCCCCAATAGTTAGAAACATAAATTGAGTTTATTGTTTTCACTTCAATACCAAGCCCTTTTCTCAAAATGAAAAAAACGGATATGTCTCATTTTGAAAACAAACTCTTCATTATATATATATATGTGTATACACGCTCTCAACAGAGACAGCTGCCTAGCGGATGGAAGGCCGAACATCCCACGTGTTTTTTTTCCCTAACTTGACTTGAAATGGAGTTACATTTGTCTCAAAAGTAAATGTGCATGCCAGCGAATCCACAAATGCATTTCCAACAATTCACAAGCAAAATTGGATATTTACAAATGACAAGGCATGATAAAGACGCACACACATTTAAAAAAAAAAACATGTGTATTGTGGATATATTTGTGAATTTGAAAATATGTTGAAATCACGGCTATATTGTGGATTTATAAAAGAAGTGAATCGTGAAAAGATTTGTGGATTTGATAAATGCACGTGAAAATAATTTCGAGACATAGCTCTCCTCCCATGGGTATTGCCGCTCAGTGGCCACTGTTGACAGGGTACTTGCAAACACGTGTACTTGTGTGTTGCTTCTCACTTGTTACAAACACACAGAGTCAAGCAATCTTAAGACTCTGCACACATGCTATTATCTTCCAACAACTGTAAGGCAGGCTTCACTTCTCCAGCCACTAAGAAGTTACCACCCACACACAAAAAAAGATCAAGATACCCAAATTTCAGAGACTAACACTTCATAATCGCACTCATGAAAATGCGTGCTTATTCAAAATATCAAGCAGAGTATTTTTGCCGCACATGAGATTTTCTTTTTGTGACATTAATGTTTTTTTTTCATGTAGATTACTTTTTTAGTACCTTATCCATTAGTGGAGAAAAACAAAACCAGAAAAAAACATTTACACACTATCATAACAACATTTTGAGTCTGATCTTTGATGATCACTCAACAATTACCTTAAACACAATGTTGGTCACAAAAAGTTATGATTGCACTGTCACTGGTACTAAACATGGTGTTGATGTTTCTGTTAACTGCATTCAAGCTTGCTTTGGCAATATGCCTGATAAATTCAGGACTAGACTGTGTCTTGAGGTAGTCCACACCAGGTTGTACGGACTCTCTCTTGGCAGAGGGGCCCGTGACTTGTGCTGAGAACGCCCAGCACAAGCGACACGCTCTTCCAAATCATTATCTTCCTCGTTGTCGTCACTGCTGAGAGCAGGGTAAGATGGCATAACACCAAACCCCAAAACAACCTTGAGCCCCTATTTTTAAACCTTATAATGTTGACTTGAATCCCTTCTTTGAAACTTTAACCCTGTTTAAAACCATATAGCAGCCATGGACCCTCAACTTGAAACTTTAACTGGCGTTTGGGATCTTACTTTGAAACACAAAAACAGGCTTCATGCCATCCATTTCCAACAGCGCTTATACTAGTTAGTGTCACAGGGGGCTAGAGCCTATCCCAAATGACTTCAGGTGAAAGGCAGACCACACTGAACTGGTCACCATTCAGTCACAGGGCACATATAGAAACCGTCACTGAGTGGGAACTGTACCCACACTCCCTGCACTGAAGTCAGGTGAGTCTACCACGACACTGTCAGTGACTCCAGTCCTCCACCTTTCAAACAAAAAAAAACATCCCGAACAGATAGCTGATAAAAATAAGATTTGATCTGGGGCATTTTTTTAATCGTTTAACTGCAATTTTCACAGTAGATCAGACAACTGGCACAGAGCACCTAGCGTAGAACACAGCGGTGAGGAAACATGGTGGCTTTGATTTGAAGGTGGTGCGACGTTTGTTTGAGGAGGCCACACCCCCTCTTGTCCCATCATATAGCAGGCCCAGATTGAAAAGGTTGAAGGCGCTTTCCCACTGCTCCCACCACAGAGTTGGTCACAGCATGCTCCATGCATGGTATTGTAGCGCCCATATTTGACACTGGTTCCTAGGCAAACTGGACCAAAGATGCTTTACTACCTATAACGTTTATTGTTGCCTGTAGATGCTACAAGCTGGTGGTCAAGCACTACATGAAGCTCCTCAACTAATTTTTAGACAGCTCATTGGCAGTAAGATGCCACAACGTGGTACTACCGATGCATAAATATTTTTGTGCTGAACACATAAAAACGAGACGAGTAGTAAATTACTTTTGTGCTTGAATAAACCATGTGTTTGTTGGCAAATGTTAAAAAAATTACCAAGAGTATCCCAACACTTTGAATGAACAGAAATAAAAAATCTATGTTATTTTGTCAGTTTCCATTCCACTCTGTTTTACTGATGTGTAGGTAGTCACAGTCAGGTCGAAGTAAACATGATGGTATCGTGGCAATACGAATTGGAGTTGGTTCCTCCCCACCAGTGGCGTACCTGTAGGCCAGTGTCATGCACTCGAAGAGTCTGGTGAGCGAAGCGTCGATGGAGATGTGAGACGTGCTGGCTTTGCCGAAATGATATGTTTGACAGGTCTGCATGTTGACGGTGTCGAAGTCGTAGCCTTTCTTAGGCGGGTGCTCGCTGTGGGGCGACGACATCATGAAATGTCCACTGTGAATGATCTGTGAACTCCTCAGGCCCTGGCTTGGGCTCGGGCTGGGGCTGCGGCTCGGGCAGGTCTCCTCGGCGTCCGAGTCGTCGTCATCGTCGTCAACCCGCTGCTGTTGTTGTTTCTTGCCTCGATGCCTGCTGGAACTTGGCTGCCGAGAAGACATGACTGCGAACAAATGGCTAACTAGCTAGTGAGCTAGCCCGGGAGGGATCACTTCTACGCTACACCCCTCATGAGACTTGACTAAGGCGCTCCCAGTGGCCCGTCGTGATTGTTATTTTTCAATCCTGCCACTTTATCGCCTTTAAATGTCTTTTAAAGTACTTGGAGTACAAGTTACCTCCAGTCCAGCTGAGACCAAACCTACTGGCCCCCAGGAAAAAGAGGGGAGGGAGTGTAAAGTCGTCATTGGGTTACAAGGTTTCTGATTGGTCTGTTGTCAGATTTTTGGCTTTTCTGATTGGTCTACACCACAAGTACTCCGCAGAACAGGAAGTGTCGAAGGCAAAAGGTTTCTGATTGGTCTGTCTCCGAGACTCACTCTGCTAGGCCTTCCCGCCCCCACCCCAGGATTGCATAAATACAGTGGAGGTTTCTTCGTGAGTTAAAAACAAACAAAAAAAAAAAAACGGTCTTCTATTTTTCAGCGTTAACCTGAAAACATTGATATTTTTCCTTTCTGAATGATCCGATTGCAATTCAGTTCGATGCGTTCGACGGTTGAAAATGATAAATATCACCGTAACTATACGACAATAACGATTACTTACTTAGTATCATGTCGTGTATTTATCCGTGAATATAGTACAGTATTTTTCACAGAGCATTCACAATTAAATCCACTGTGTTGTATTGTGGTGTTATATGTTCATTATCTATTGTTTTATTTCCTGACTCATGCAGCAGGTCAGATTGACCCACGAATTATGTATATAATATGGTATATGGTAACATAACTTACTAAAATAAAATACAACACACTAAGTATGATGTGCCGTACCTGATATACATTATAAATCATATCATACTATACCTGATGTATAATACCTTACTATATCATACCATACCATACTATACAATATCTTATGATACAATATCAAGCAATAATACACCGTTTCAAATATTAGTGAGTCTTAAAGTGCCACTGACACCTAAAACATGAAATTTAGTATGTTGTTAACCCCAAAAAATAAATAAATAAATCGGCCGGGATGGAATCATCCCGTTTGTTCACATCACGTTAGAATGTTGCTGTATATCAATTTTTTTCATCTCCCGCCATGAAAATTCACTTGAATGTTTTGAGTTTAGGAAGAACCAGAAAGTTTATCCTCACTAGGCCTGTATACCAAAAATCATATACAATATTATCATGTAAATATACCTAACTTTTTGTTTGCTTTAATTGTGTGCAATATTAATATCATTGTACTGTATTTTCCATTTAAATGTTATCCAGCCGTTGATCTGATGCTTTGGGTCCTCTGTTGAGCGTCACTGATGGCGATGACGACGACGATGATGATGATGGTAATGATGATGGGAGGCCTAGGATGTGGCGTGTAAATGTTTCCATGGATATCTCCTCTGGGATCACACTCTCCAGAGCGTACTCTTGGCTCACATCTAAAAAAAAAAAAAAAGCAATATTATATATGGAATTATAAAGCAGTGGAAGTATGCATACATACTTTCAGATTTAACAAAGTCGACCTCGGGACTTTCTTCTTCTTTGACTTCAAAGAGCCCTAACAGTGCAGTGAAACTGTCTGCCAGCTCATCCTCTGTCATGGCTTCCCCTATTTCAACATAACATCAAATCAAAATATGATCAGAAAATGAAATGTGACAGCAACGTATTGCCCTTGTTATCCATGCAACATGACAGAAAAACTATAGAGTAACATCTGCTGCTGAGGTAAAAAAAAAAAAAAAAAGTGTGCTGCACATACTAATTTTGTTGGTGTAATAATTTCTGCAATCAGCAGCCTGCCCTTTGACGATAACAAAGAAGTAATGTCAATGAACTTTGTCTTTATGGTGAATTCCGCTCAATCAAAGGGATGACGATGAGGTACGATGTTTTTCTCAAGTTTCATATGTTCATGAGTAGATTGTAGTTTAGTAGGCTAGTCCCAGGTTTATTTACAACGCAAGAAGACAGGAGTGTAGTTTTTTTTTTTTATTCCAGGGTGAAGGGGATGCCTGACATTGTGATATAAATGGCAAAAAGACAAATAAGGCAAAACAAAGGAGAAGATGGTGGCGTGTGTCATTTTTGTCTATTGTAGCGCTAGGCTAGTACCTGCTTCATTGCGAATGATGTGAGATTACACGACAGGAGTACACATATCTTGACTTTATTGGGTGGAGGGATCCCTCAAATGGCAAAGCTCCACCCAAAAAGTGAAACACAAAGTGTGCAGTTGGCTATTTATATGTTGGTTGGCTACTTCACAGTTTATTGTGAATAATGCAAGACGATAGCACCATACCATGTTTGATTTTTTTGGTTGAGGAGGGGATTATGTCCATTGCATTTGGACTCATTAAAAGACTCATCTCCATGGCAACACTGCCAGGCAACCAGCAAATGGTCCAGTTCAATGTCAAGTTATGATACTAGCCCACAAACTCAAACCCCAGCATCACCTTTGCGATTAAGGGACCCTAACTGCCAAATTGCACCATATTTGTCTGTTTGTTAGTAGGCAACTTTATGGTTCATTAACAAAGACAAAAAAATTTTTTTATATAGCTATATTGTAGTATATTTTTGTATTTTTACTGAGTATGGTACTTTCTGGTTCAGGACACAAAGTGACAGATTTGTACAATTTTTGTATTATATACTGTACCTCGGACTTGCAGCAGTTCCAGCATTCGGTCTCGATGCAGAATGGGCTGCCCCGTGGGGCCGACCCCATCGCCCAGGACCTCAAAGGCTGTGGCCAGCTCATCTGCCGAGATGCCAAAAGCAGGCCGGTGGTTGATGTACAGTTTGATCAGCTCTTCCAGGTTGATGTCTGTGATGTACTGTCCCGTTTCTGCGTACTGGCCCAACTTCACCTCGTTCAGCATGTCTTCAACCTGCCCAAAATAAAACGAATGAAACCTCCAGACAACCCATGAAAAGAATACTATTTGAAATAGGGTTTTCAACCATTCAAATATGCTTTAAACACATTTTAAAATATTTCAACACACACAAAATTATTGCATACATTAAAAGGCATACTCCCGTTCCCGGTCGTCCGCAAGTATTTTTTTTTACATACCTGTCTTGTGCACCTTCTACCGATGGAGATTGTCTTTGAATGAGTGACTCAACCACCATGCTTAATCGGCGAATGCGTACATGATAATTAATAATCGGCAGTGAGACAGGAGCAGGGCTGATGTGCGCACCACTCAAGTATGTATTTTCTTTTTCTGTCTGAAATAAATGCTGCAAAATCACTGCAAGGCCATCACTGGAATTGGACCCAGTCAGTTAATTGGATCAAAACATGCAATATGTTCTTTCACCTTCATGGGGCGCCTCTGGAATGCTGAATAGAAAAAGTGGTTCAGTCCACAGGATAATGGGCGCATGGTGAACGCAGATCAAAATTTAACTGCGAACAGCCACATTTTGGGTTGCTCCACCCAGAGTGCATTCCTGGGTCACGGTTACGTGAATATCAGACATGAATTGATGGCCAAAAGTGCACAGCAGGAAGAATGCACAGCTGTGCACCTCTCGGACATGCGAGAATATGGTCCCAAAGTACAGTATAGGTACTGTATACTGTACACATTGTAATGCCCATTGAAGAGGCATGGTCTGGGGGCAGGGGGGGTGATTAAGTGCCATCAATCTGTTCCAGCCCTTGCAAAAGCATTTTTTTTATATTCCATACAATTTGCACAGCTTTCTAAAAAAAAAAAAAATACAACAGACAAAAAACAATGCAGAGGTTTTTATAAAAGAGTAATTCAATTTCTATACATGTCGTAGTGCACCTTTAAAGGGGAATCCAGTGCTTTTGCATGAACAGTGTATCCAATAGGTCATGTAATATGTACCCTATTTTGACAATGTGATGTTAAATCCCCTCTCATTTAATAGTGTTTTGAGAAGATTTTTATCGACAATTGCTAATTTTCAGGGGCGCTGCCATTTTTGCGAGTCACATGACCTACGTGCACGGATGTGACATGTATCGTGCCGCAACAAAGGCTCGATTACATGGGACACCATTTATGCCCAGCGCCGATTTCTCGTATTTATCCTCATCTGATGAAGAAATACCAAAATCGGTTGATCGGGAAGACGGAGGAATACTTCCATACAGATTTGAACCTGTGGCTGTAATTAATGTTGAATATTCGGATGGTTCTTCGGGCGGAATGACGAGGGAGTTCCGGCGGCAGGCCGTGAGCCGAGCTTCCAGGCGGCGGTGGCCGTTGGCCCCGGATGCCGAAGATAGGCTAAAGGCCTCCGCCGAAGCCCGGCTAACGGCCTCCCCGGACCTCGAAGCTCGCCTCGAGGGTCGCCGCTGGAGCTTGCGCCCCGCCTTCATAGGTCATGTGACTCGCGAAGATGGCAGTGCCCCTGAAAATTCGTAATTGTTGATAAAAATCTTCTTAAAACACAATTAAATGAGAGAGGATTCAACATCATGTTGTCAAAATAGGGTACACATTACATTACCTAATGGATACACTGTTCATGCGAAGCACTGGATCTCCCCTTTGAGGGACATGGCAAAGAGAATGACTTCAGGAGCTGAAGTTGGTTAGTCTGCATTTGAGCATCTGGCTGTGATATGTGGCCTACAGTAGCTCCTTGCAAGTGTTCCCAATAATTTATTTGGCTGTTTGTCCTGTCCAATAAATGCCTGAAAGCAGCTGTGGCTGTCCTTCGCAACATGCAAGGGCTTTAGAGGATATTAATGTACCTTTTTTTCCACTTCACTCAAGAGTTGCCAAATGTAAACTTACTCGCAAGCGAAGGCTGTAAATTGAAAAACTCACAAGTTGTGGGGCAAGCTAAAACTGTAAAAAAAAAACATGAATAATGAAAATTACAGTTTTAATCAACCACAATGTAGTGATAAAACAGAAACAGAAAAATGTGTTCTGCAGCAGAATCTGTCATTGTAAAATGTGGCGCGTACCTCTTGTTCAGTCGGGAAGAAAGCCAAAGCACGCATCAGGGAAGGTAATTCGGTCAGAGGGATTTTGGGAGATAACTGACGAGTCTCCATAGAATCCAGGCCTTGATTGTGAATTTGACAGTAATAGAAAAAGTCCTCGATTTCCTAAGCACAGTACGTCAGAAGCTGAATGGACAAATCCTGCTGTGGTAAGTTACTCTGCCATTGCCAGCCTGAACTGCTTATACTGAACTGTTACACCGTCAAAACACCCAATTAATGAAATTTCATACTCACCCTGTAGAAGTCTCCATTCCTGCCTCCCTCTAAAAGAGTGTAATATGGTGTCAGCTCTTTTCCTCCCAAAGCTGCCGCTCCCTCCAGGGCACTGCACTCACCGGAAAGAGCCAAGACATGCGTACAATTCATGCATACAATGAATACAACAATTTCACTGGACCACAATTTTAGGTATTCACTCACACGCACATACATAGACGGTCCAGAGATCAGATCGTAGAGCGGGATCACAAAATGGCTAAACATGCATTAGCAACACTGAGAAGCAACCTTTTCCCCATGATGTCCCTTGCTCGTGGCTACGGCAGCTCCTTCAGGCTTATGTTTCTTGGACCTGGGTCAGATCGAGGTCGTTTCACAAATGAACAGTACCGAGCCAGTTCGGAAGAGCACAGAGACCACTTCAAAAAGGAGGTCTCAGAGTGACTTTTTTGGAACGCACCAGGATTCGCTTGTGTGTGTTTGCACGTGCACAAGAGGTCCAACCCAAGGGGGAAACAAACTTTTGTATAAAATGGAACAAATGTGGCAGGTGTGAATGCACCCTAAATAATGAAATACAGCCCCTTAGACCAAAAGTCTGTCCACCCCAGAGGAAGAACTACATGCGTGTGTATGTTACTTTTTCTTTGGCTTATTGTGGTTTTTTTTTTGTCTGTGTGTGATACCACTATATAAGGTTACTAGTAGGAAACGAGTGTTTGAACCATCAATAATTCTAAAGATGTCCATTTCTATGCTTTTCCGTGACTCTTCCAGTCTTAGTTTCAACCTGTTGATGATGCCTTGTTACTTTGAGCTCAATAGCTACATCCCTCTGAGAACATCGGAAAATTTCTTGAAACTTTTTGTGAGCAAAGTAAGTTGCATGCTAAGGTTACCTGTAACTTATCTGCCAGGACAGGACCGTGCAGTCAGATCCGCCTGCGGTGAAAACAAAGAGTCCGTCGTGGGAGTAGGCGAAGGCCGACACGCCGGTCGGATGGCAGACGACCGCTTGGGACTTGTAAGGGTTGCCGTCCAGAGGCAGGATCTGCAAGCCAACCTGGAAGACCAAGCAAGATTTACTCAGTCCTGGGTGGTGAACAGTTCAGTCTGGAAGCAAATGTATTGACCTTGTCGTCCGTGACGTACGCCATGTAATACGAGCCCCTCTCGTTGTCTGCAGACGTCGGTAGAATCGCAATTTTCTTAACGGGGCTTCCGTATGTTGGCCCGAGGAGAGTCTTTCTGTTGGAGTCGATCAGATACAAGGACCCAAGTTTTCGTAACCCTGCATAAGCTGCTGTTTGAACAGACCCTCGAAGTCCATTAAATCACGGTTCCACTGTATATGCAAAGACTTTCAATTCTATTCCATTAGAAAATGTTCCACGATTTTGTTAAAATTCCATCTATACATTTTCTATACCGCTTATCAGCCTATCCCAGCTGTCTTCGGGTGGGAAGCACGGTAAACCCTGAACTGGTCTCCAGCCAATTGCGGGGGACATATAAACAACCAACCATTTACATTCACATTCACACCTACAGGCAATTTGGAGTTTTCACTTTCCCACAGTTTTCAACTTACCCACGCACGCATGGCGAGCATGCAAACATGAATGCAAACTACACACAAGTGAGTCTGGGTGTGAACCCGGTTCCTCAGAACTCTCAAGCAGATGTGTGAACCATGTGTGGAAATTATTTCAATTCAGAATCAGAATTAGAATCAGTTTTAATGGCCAAGTGTGTAGAAGACAAGGACTTTTTCTCCAGCAGTCGGTGCTGCCCTGGTACAACATACAGAACAGAGAACAAGGAACAATATAGCAACTAGAAGAAAGAACAAGAGACATTTCTGTTTACAGGAATTATTCCTTATAAGACGTGCAAGATGTGAAATCTATTAGATAAGTGTGTTAACAATGTCAATTATGCAAAGGGAGCAGTTAAAGTGATGAATCATGCAATCTGCAAAATACAGAGGTTATTCCATTACAGAAAAAAAGTCTTCTTCCTTCTGATAATAGTAGTGATTGTTTGTCACCTGCACGTCTTGGAGGTGCTGTTGAAAAGCTTCATCTTGTATTGGTCTGAGGCCACCACCAGAAGCTCCTCAGCGCTAAGAGGCGGGTACCAGGTCATGCACTTGGGCACCGCACTCTGCTCAAGGCGCTTGGAACTCAGGATGACCAACTGGCCCACATCACTGCTCTCCACGTCGTACTCCACCTGTTAGTCCCAACAGCTGAGTTCTACACGGTCTAAGCCAGGGGTGTGTGTCACACAACGCACTTACACACGGATTTGTGGGTCATTGACACGGAAGAGAAGCTATAAGGTTGAGGAGCGGGAGTACAACCATTGCAAAATGCAATGCTCAATTGAGAAGGGACAAGAGACAAAAGGGGGAAATGCTAGTTGTACACATAATGGTGTTTTGGAAGGGCAGGTGCTCAAAGAACAAAGAGAGTACATGGAGGATTTTTTTTATTAACTGCTGAAACCATGTAACTATAATCCATCCATTTTCTTCGCCGGTTATCCTCACAAGGGTCAAGGGAGTGCTGGAGCCTATCCCACCTGTCAACAGGCAGGAAGCAAGGTACACCCTGAACTGGTTCCCAGCCAATCGCACTCAGAATCCTACCTAGGGGAAATTTAGAGTGTCCAATTAATGTTGCATGTTTTTTGGGGATATGGGAGGAAAGCGGAGTACCCTGAGAAAACTCACGCAGGCATGGGGAGAACATGCAAACTCCACACAGGCGGGCCGGGATTTGGACCCTGGTCCCCAGAACTGTGAGCCAAGACACTCTAACAAATTGCTCCACCTAAATAAATATTTTCTGTATAAATGTAATATTTAATATTAGATTGATTTATTTATTTTACAATAAATAAATAAATCACTTGCAGACTTACCAATAGACGGTCCACCCCCAGTGTGAACAGTCTGGGCTTGGCACTGTCCTGGTGCACCCCAAACAGGAGGTCCATAATGGGCTTATAGTGGGAGCGGTACCTGCCCAAGTAGATCCACAGAGGTGGCTGCATGCGGAACAAAGTCACTGCCTTCCCCACATCCTGACGGGGAACAACTTCGCTCATTATCTTCGCTGCAGTATTAAAGATATGCAGTCAGACTATTTCTTTGGACAAAAGGTCGTTGAAATGTAGAGGTGGGCATGACAATCAATCAATTCCAGAGAGGAGATTAAATGTGTAATGATAGGAGAGAAATAATATTGTTATATGTCAATTGAGGGATTAGGAGAGTCCTATAGTCATGAATGTCAGTGTATGAGTGATCTTTAAATGTGAGATGACATGAAATGTCACATGAGATGACGTTACACGTTATATGAAAGATGGCATCAAATGTGAGACAATATAGGATAAAAAGATCCGATAAGAGATAGTCATACATGGCGCAATTTAGAGAGGAATGAAATTGGGGATTATTTGAGGAATGAGACGAGAATGCAAAATTGGAAATGACAGATAAAGTAGCACAAGGTTAGATTACACTACATGAGAAAAGAGATGAGATTGCCTGAGGTGAGTGAGAGATGACAAAAGGGATTAGATTAGATAAAATTCTGAAACGAAATGAGAAATTGCAAGAAAGACAGGAGAGGATTCCTTTGGCCAAAGGTAAATAATACAACTCACTGCTGTGGCAAGGTAGTTGGAGTCGTGTGAAAAACTCATGTGGCTGATGCTGTCTGGGGGGTAATCGAAACACTCCTTGGGATCGCTTTGTAAAGTGTCGACATCCAGAAAGTGAACGGCTCCACTAGCAAAACCCACCGCCAGGTAACGTCCTGCTCGGGAAGAAACAAAACATGTCCGGGTTCAATGAAATCCACATTTTAGTACCAGATTTAGCCTGACAGACAATAAATGCTCAAATGTCTATCCACGGTCACCTTGTGGGTCAATGGTGACACACTGGATCTCTTTCTCCTTCTCCAAAACCGTCCTGCGGACGGTCCGCTTCCGCCGGTAGTCCCAAACCTTTAAAATACCGCTCTGGTTGCCCATGACGACAAGGGGCTGTTTGGGATGGCAGGCCACGGCGTGGAGGGGGTCGCAGTTCTCCTGCAACAGGACCCGCCACGTGCCTTTTTCCACGTTCACATGGATGACCGTGGAGGTTGATGAGGACACCACAAAATTGCTGCACACAAATGAGAGCTGAGATTACATGTTGAGAGATTAGAAAATGAGAGATGAAAGGGATTTGGTGAGGGGTTCCAAAAATGAGCAAATGAGACTGAGTAAAATGAGGGACGAGAAGAGATGAGATCAAACAAGGGATGAGATGTACTGTAAAATGAGAGATCAGATTACGACATATTTTAAAAAAATTCCAAACAAACTAGGCCAACAAACGATATTGAGCTGACATTAAATGTGAAACTGCCAATAAATGAGATGACAGTACACACGGGCGAAAAATCAGATAAGAGATCACTCATGAAATTTATAAAGAGATGATATTACAAGTGGAATGAGATATTAGATGGGATGACATTACATCTGAATTGAGATGAAAAATTCGATTACTGGAAAAATAAGAGATGACAGTGCATGTGAAACAAGCGATGTGTTAATTAAAATTTTAGATGAGATAAAATGAGATATTATCAGACTACAGAAATTAGATGTGAAAGGAGGGATTAAATGAGATGACTTTACGTGTTAATTAAAACTTTAGATGAGATAAAATGAGATATTATCAGAATACAGAAGTTAGATGTGAAAGGAGGGATTAAATGAGATGAGATTATAAATGAAATAGGAGATAAAACAATAGATGAGATTACATGCAAAATATCACTGGAAATGTGAGATAACTTGGAAAAATCAAGTAGATGACAGCTAACATTACATGAGGTAAAACGATATCATGTGTGAAATAAGTGTTTATATGAGAAAGAGCATGTGGGTGCGGCACTGTGAATCTATGTTAATTTTCTTCTGAGGATTTTTACCGGCCAAGTACTGGCTTGGTATCCACAGTGCCGTCTTCCAGGTATCCTCCTGCAAACTCCTTAGAAAAGGAAATCGAGACAATGGGGTCCAGGTTCAACTGGGTGAACCAGGTCAGGAGCAGCATGTTCTCGTCGTAAAAGTTGATGTGGCCTCGCGTGTCCCCGGTGATGATGCAGCTGTCACATCAAAGAAACCAATTCAAACGGAGAATGCGATTTTTATAAAAAATGCCGTCTCAATGCTAAAGAGCTCAGGATGAACTGGAATGTAATAAAGTGAGGGAAACTTTGAGATCTGAGAGGTGAGAAATGTAATAATGCTGAATTATAGTCATACATAATGAAAACTGCTAAAATTTGTGAGACCCATGACTTGAAGTCAGAATGGTGTAAATCATTTCAAGCAAACTTTTAGGTAGACAAATTTTAATGGAAAAATGATGCAAATATTTCTTTGGGTGTAGAATACCTTGAATGCATTGACTAAAAAGATGACTTGTACATACTTGTCAACCACAGTCAGTACGGTGATGGGATGCTCCTGCAGCGAGATTATCTTCACTCGGTCTCGGCTCAGCCTTTGGTTTGAGGCCAGGTCCTGCGTGAGCTCCCAGACCATAATGATGCCCGCCCTCGACGGGGTAATTATTCGGAGATCCCGCCAGTGGAAAACAGACGGTCTCAGAGGCCCGCCGGCCAGTTTGAGGATTTCGCAGAACTCGGGTGTGGATTGAGGGAAGAGAGATGCGTTCAGTTCCAAGGTGGCCGCGTCGCCCAGCTAATGACAAGAACCGGGGAGGAATGAATACAAATGAATGGATGAAAATAAGACCAAGTGTAACAACGTTTGAAAATATATTTCCAAAACATAGATTCAAAAAATAGATTCTTCAAAAATGGGACAAAATGTAAACGTAAGACAAATAAATCAAAGTGACATAAACATTTTAAAATACAGTAAAGGTGCAGAGGGAAAAACATCTCCAAAATAAATCATGAAGATATATTTACATTTTTAAATGGATAGTACTGAAGACCTTTCTAAACAAAATATATTTAACCAATCACGAATACATATTATATAAACTAACAAATGATACATAAAATAAACAAAAACATCAAAAGAAAAATCACTTAATTCAAAAAAATCATGAATACTCATTGGGGAATTCAAATTGTTATTAGGGATAAAAATCCTCATAAATCAATCTCACAAAATATGGATGTATTGAGATTAGGATAAAACAAATTTAAAAACAATAAAATCAAATCCATTCATGAATATAGAAACGTACAGGAAAATGTATCATAAAATAATTGCTTGAACAATTATGAACATATATTTAAAAGCATAAATGGACAGATATTTTAAAAAGTCAATAAAATTAAAATGTTGTAATTTTTAAATATGGTACGTAACATACAGTATATATAAGGAAATATTACAAGTGAACCTAGATAAAAATGATTGAAAAGAATTATATGATTGACTGAATGAATGATTAAAAAAACAAATGACGACTGTATAATGTACTGTACATCATAAAATGTAAAAACAAAAAGTTAAAAAAAATTATTAATATTTGCTGATTAAAATATTCATCACATATCAAAATAGAAAAACGTAATGGGCATGATCCAATTAAGCAAAGTGTCAGAGAGTAAATAATTACCTTAATAATCTTGAGGGGAACATATTGCAAACTTCTCTGTGCCTAAAAAAGAGCAACTGCTTAATCCAAGAAAGAATTATTGGAACAACCGTGCCATTTGTCTTTTTATAAAGTCCTCCAGTGGCTTTGATTTTTTTTTTTTTTTTAGAATTGTATGCCGGACCACATCAAACACGGCACTAACTCACCGTGCTGTAAAACAAGACTTGGCTTTCACTGCTGCTGAGCAACTGGGTGCTATTTTTTGGGTTGAAAATGATGTGATTCTGTAAAACAAATAAACGTGTTTTAGTGTTATTTGACTGAATGCTAAATTTTGTGCTAGGTGATGGATGATTTACCTTTAACGCTACTTACTTGATAACCATACTCAGGGCTGAGCTCGGTGAGCCACAGTGGCTCGTTGGAGTCGGTGGTCCAATCCCAGATACACACGCACTGTGAACAAACAGCAGCACTGAAAGTCATTCAACATTCCAATTACACGGTTTTACTCTTCATTCGTGAGCAGGAGACAGGCAAGGCCAGTCCACCAGGTGAGGTAGAATAGAGGGCAACAACTTGAACTCACTTGCTCTCTCTCCTTCCCGAGCGTCACCAGCTGTTTAGCGTCCCCCGAAAACCCAGTGGCAATGACTCCCCCATCCGGGTGGCAGTCGAACAATGTATGAACGGGAATGCTGTAATGTTCCAAACATATCGTATCAACTGAAGCACAATTGTATAGATAATTTTCCCCACTGTGTCACAGATTTTGGAGTTTTTCATGGGTTTTCATTGTATACAGGCAAGTCTAAGTGGAGGACTGCGCGCCGTCCCCACAGGGGGTCAGGGTTAGGGTCTATTGAGGTCTACTCGAAGACATGCAGCATGATTAATAGCAAACAGAAGAGAAAGAGGAGACCCCAAAGTTAACTGTAATAGCTGTTATTCCTCCAAAACATGAAGAATATAATCATGTAAGACCATGATTGTTCTTAATTTTCTATTTGTATATATTGCTGCTCCATGTGTTTTAAAGTTGCAGTTGTTTCCCTACTGACATCCATCCATCCATCCATCCATCCGGCCATCAATTTTCTTAGCCGCTTATCCTCACAAGGGCCATGGTAGTACTAGAGCCTATCCCAGCTGTCAAGAGGCAGGAGGGAGGGTACACCCTGAACTGGTGGCCAGCCAATTCCAGGGCACAGAGCGACAAACAGCAATTTGACAGAACCTCAGCACGTTTACGTACCAGCGTTGGTGCAAGCACTATCTTGTTTGGTTACATCGTGTTTTGTCTGCTTGAGAACCATATTGTATTAAAACTCATTCAAGGATTTCTCGCAGTACAGTGAAGAAAATAAGTGTTTGAACACTCTGGTATATTGCAAGTTCTCCCACTTAGAAATCATGGCGGGGTCTGAAATTTTCATCGTACGTGGATATCCACTGTGAGAGAGATAATCTAAAAAGAAAAATATGTATGATTTTTTTTTAATGACTTTTTTGTGTGATGCAGCTGCAAATAAGCATTTGAACACCTGTCTATCAGCTAGAATTCTGACCCTCAAAGACCTGTTAGTGCTTGCATGGGGCTCCACTCTGATTGAGATTGACCGTCACGTTTAGCTTCTTCCATTTTCTAATGATTGCTCCAAGTGTGGACCTTTTTCACCAAGCTGCTTGGCAATTTCTCCGTAGCCCTTTCCAGCCGTGTGCAGTTGTACAATTTTGTCTCTGGTGTCTTTGGACATCTCTCTGGTCTTGGCCATGTTACAACTTTGAGTATTACTGATTGTATGGGGTGGACAGGTGTCTTTATGCATCTTACGACCTCAGACAGATGCATCTGATTCAGGATAATACGTGGAGTGGAGGTGGACTTTTAAAGGCGGACTAACAAGTCTTTGAGGGTCAGAATTCTAGCTGATAGACAGCTGTTCAAATACTTATTTGCAGCTGTACCACACAAACAAATTGTTAAAAAGTCATACATTGTGATTTCTGGATTTTTCTTTTTAGATTATCTCTCTCACTGTGGACATGAACCTACGATGAAAATTTCAGACCCCTCCATGATTTCTAAGTGGGAGAACTTGCAATATAGCAGGGTGTTCAAATACTTATTTTTTCGCTGCACTGCGAGAAATCCTTGAATGAACATCCTCCCCCGAGCACCGATGATCTCCTTGTTCTTTTACCCCCCAGGACAATACATTGGCACAGTGCATCATTGTCGCCCTGGTAACTGGTATCCGGTCCTGTGGATCGGTGGCATGTTCTCTGGTTCCGCCTTCCCGACAGTGTTTGGAACCCCTTGACCTCTAAAAAGAGCCCTCAGTGTATCTCGATTCAGCCGGAAGTTTCAATGATATTTGGCCCACGCCTAACATACGATATTGTCTCTCTGTTTCATGGATTTTTAATTCATTTTCAATTTTCACTTTGCGGGGGCTGGTCGAAAACATATCCCCCATGATAAATGGGGGCTCACTGTAGCATGTTATAGATATGTAGAATCTAACTACCCAGAGTACGAATCCCACAGTATGACTGTGCTTTTCTTGTTCTGGTCTGCCGTCGCGATCCAGCGTCGGTCTTCGCTGACACACATACACGAAATGGGGGAGCAGTGACCCTAAAAGGATCGAATTAGCTTGCAATTTTTGGTGGTGAATATTATTGTGATACAAGTCTTTTTTCTACCTGGAGAATGTGCTGGGAGTTGGTGGTGTGGTTATAAAGGATCGCGACGTGAGCTCCGGCATACAGGAACACCAGCTGACTGTGGTCTTGCAGAACGTACACAGGAAGCGAGGAATTCACCCCAGAGACCCAATCAAGTGACTGGAAAGATGGGTGGAGACCTTACTTGAGGATATACTCGATACATTTCACTCTTCATATAGTCTTACCTTGACTTCTGAGTTTGCACTATTCTGTGATCAAGCTCCCAACTTATTTTATACACCAAATCGATGTTACCCATTCAGATGAACCAAAATGTAATTAATCCGTTCCCAACACCGATAAAATACCCATTTTTTAAAATTAAACATTTTTAAACTTGGAAAAAAGGACTTCATCATATCGTTCATAGTTTCATTGCTACACTTTTTTTCTCACTTCAAACACATGTAAGTGTAAGCGCACTCATACTCAAATTTTGTATCACAACAAAGGAAAAAAAGAAAGTGATGCGCCTAACTTCAATCCATTCAAATTTAGGATACTCACAAGTCAAGGTACAACTGGATTTACACTTACCTACCAATGCATGCATTCTACTGTGCGTGGTCTCGTGTGCAAAAAGCGTTTCTCTGGTGGCAGTGTAGACTTGAGACTCCCTACTTCGACTTTGTTTGTCAGCGTCATTCTGGTCGCTCTTTTGGGTGGGCTTGGGACGCTGCGCTTCAGCCATTGTGCCTGCACAAATTAATTTAATAAAAATAAAAACTTACTGTTATACTTGTAGGCGGCACAGTGGGGCAGCTGGAAAGCGTTGGCCCCACAGTTCTGAGGACCCGAGTTCAATCCCAGCCCTCCCTCTGTGGAGTTTGCATGTTCTCCCCGTGCCTTTTCTCCGGGCACTCCGGTTTCCTCCCACATCCCAAAAACATGCAACATTAATTGGACACTCTAAATTGCCTCTAGGTGTGATTGTGACTCTGTCTCCATGTGCCCTAGAATTGGCTCGCAACCAGTTCAGGGTGTACCCCGCCTCCTGCTTGTTGACAGCTGGGATAGACTCCAGCACTCCCGTGACCTTTATGAGGATAAGCGGCTAAGAAAATTGATGGATGGATGTTATATTTGAACTTCTGAGAGCTGACGAGCTTTTATAGGAATTTATTGCCGACAACTAACTGGTCTAAATCACCTGGTTCCCGCAGGTCCGACGTTATGAAGGTGCAAGTGATAGTTGAATTAAGATGTTTCTTGAGAGTGCAATATAATATACTCACTCCTGAGCCCCGCTTTGAAACTTCAAACGTGTTTGACTCACGGTTGCCTGGCAACCGTCTCGCTACACAATTTACACCGTGTTGAAACATTTCAAACTAAAAGCAAAACAGGTTAAAAATGTAATCTAAAGATCTGAAATCATCTTTGACCATCATTTATTACGATTATATTATTTTATGTATTTTTGGATGGAAGGATTTGGAAAATAAAAATAGTCTTTGGTAATAGCGTTACTGTAAGACTTTATTCTGAAACTAATAATTCGTTCATGACTGGTTTATTATACCTTTGTGACTTCCGTTCTCGAAGAGCAGTCGCAAGCTCTTCTTAAAAAAATAATCATCATAACTCTTTCCTTCAATGTTAATCAATTAACATGATTTTTTTCCCCAAAAAATACACAATCCATGTCGTTTCCTTCAATATTATAGCTTCATTCAATGAAGTCAACTAAAGGCTGTATATCCTTCAAAACAAATACTACGTTTAAAAACCGGAAGTCAAGTGTATTTATGAACCTTTTGATAAAACAACCCTAAAATAACTACTTGGGATTTGGTGTGGCGTAAAATAGCTTGAAACCTCTATTTTGATTAGTTGTTCACTATTTGCAAAACTGCTGCTTGTTGTATTTACTGAGCTCGCAAGTCAAAACAAACAAGACGTCATTATGCAGCTCCTTTTTCTGTCGGTTTTCACTCATTACTACCGCCACAAGAGGGTGACCGAGTAGCGTCCGGATGTTGTTCGAGCTGCGGTTAAACTATGACCGAAGAAGAACAGGCGGAAAACGTCGTCGATTCCGAAAAAGGAGTCAAAGCTCGAGCGTGAAGTGGTGTGATCGACCACAAAAACAACATGAAAATGTCAAAAAAGCAATTTTGTCGAGGGACAGGGAAGAAGGAGCGTCAGTGGCAACAACCCGAAACAGTTTCCGCCAATCAAATTGTTGAAGGTGCGTTTACTATTGATTGGTTTATTGTGTTGAAAATATAAATATGGTAGTTTCATTGGCACGTAAATTACTCTGCGACGAAGCAAGTGCTGGCAAATAAATTGGAAATACTTATGGTTTTCTTTATTCGGAAGAGAGGCCTTTGTCACGGTGGAGGCAATTATGAACGATTCTAAGTTGCAGTCAGTGTTAGCATAAAACCTTGAAAATTCTGCTTCAATGCAGGAAAAAAATAAGATCCAAACTTTATGTAAGGAACTTTAAATGGTGGCAAGTATTTGCTGACTCCTAATTAACGTGACTTTCTGATTGGTTAGTCCGCATCCCCAGCCATGAGAGGGTGTGCACACTTGTGCAAAATCAATACCGCAGTAGCCTATTCTTACTCAGCCTCTCTGTAATGTGCTACAAGTACTGTATTAAATTTACTCGAGTAATTTCTGGGTATAAATTTTACTTGAGTAGTTTTAACATACTTTTTTACTTGACTATTTTTGTTAAGAAGAAAGACTGGTTTTACTTTAAGTTACGGTATACTTCATTCATTGATTCAACTTTTATCTATATTTTTTTTTTGGTTGGGGGCGATCATATATGTTTTGCTTTATAAAAGAAACATCCAGTTTGGGCACTGTCACATGACTGTTTAGCCAATCCAATGAATCTCCGAATGCGTAAAAATCTATTCAACCAATCAAACGGAGTCTGGTGGTCACGTGACCATACACAAAGAAGTAATAGAGAAGTAAAATATTCCAAGAGACTATTTCGTGTGAAACCTGGGGAAAAACAACAAACATTGAAATAATCTGGCGAGTGTGTTGTGCTGTTTCATCATTGTATGTAAATCAATTTAAGATTTTTTGCAGACAATTTCTGGTGGCCGAATTCACCTTAATTTATGTTATACATATTAAAAGTACTATTGTTTCGGTTAAAGTCATATTGTTGGGAAATACCTGAATTCAGACATTCCTGTTTTATATTTTTGCTCAATTGTTATTATATTTTGAATAGAAAAAAATCAAGTTACTAATTACTTAGTACTGGGAGTTTTTTGTTTTTTTTTACTGAACACCTACTCATCCTCAAGTAATTGTTTGCTGGGCCTCTTTTTACTGCAGTCATATTGCAACGTAACAGTGCTAAATACATTTTGACTTGATCTTGATTTAATTGTTTGTATTACAAACAATCGGGCATTTGAAGGGGGATGTGGTGACTTTGTTTTTTATAACCAGTTTGTAAAATGTGAAAAAAATCACGACAACAACAACATGGCGGAACAAGAAAGCTTTGCGGTGAATGCCGTTGTCTTGTGTTAGCTTGAAAATCACAATCCTCTTCTCAAACTTTTCACCTCAAAAAAGCCACTCAAAAAAACACTTTGAGAGCCACTGAAGTAGACCAAGTCTGAAAGCATGACATTTGGTGATATTTCTGCAATGGGATAATTTGATGAATCGTAATCGTAACGGTCCTAATGTCACCAAAGATGCCCAAATAAAGGTGATGAGTCCCAGCAGGACTCCATTTAGATACATCCAGTAAAAATGGACAATAGACTGTACTTTCCATTTCAGTGTTTTTACATTTAACACATGACATATGGAAATTTCACAATATAATTTTGTCCCCTGCAGTTGTCCAGCAACCAATTATTCTTCAGCAGGAGCTTTGGCAGACCTCACAAGTTAAAGAGGAAGAGGAAGGGCCACACCTTTCCCATGTTAATCAGGAAGAGCGGAATCCGAAGTCCCAGCACGTCAAAGAGGAGGAGCCGGAACACCTCCTGGTGAAAGAAGAAGACGAGGATGCACGGCCCCTCTCCATTAAGGAAGAAAAGGAAGAGACTGATGTCAGCAAATTGCCATTGACTGGCGTCTCTGTGGAATGTCAAGACAAAGACAAACCACCTGAGTGGTCACCGCTCCATCATCGCAGTCCAAGGAGAGCCAACTGCGGAGGACCAGCCCTAGACCACCACTTAGCGCCGCTGTCGGACAATGACGACATGGGAGGATCTTTGAAGGGTGAGGCAGACTCTGAAGGTGACGACAGAACGTGGCGCTGCTCTGAAAGTCCAACGACTCTGGCGGGCATCAAGGAAACGTCGCAAATGCGTCCAAAACTTTTTACCTGCTCAGTTTGTGGTAAAGGTTTTGCTAAAAAACAACACATGATGACACACATGAGAACACACACGGGAGAAAAACCCTTCAGCTGCTCAACTTGCGGTAAAACCTTCTCTCAAAAGCCACACCTGGAGTCGCATATGAGAACACACACGGGCGAAAAACCCTTCACTTGCTCATTTTGCAGTAAAACATTCTCACAAAAAGAAAATATGGAATCACACATGAGAATCCACACAGGAGAAAAACCCTACACCTGCTCAACTTGCGGTAAAACATTCTGTCAAAAACCGTATCTGGTATCACACATGAGAACTCACACGGGAGAGAAACCCTTTCCTTGCCCATTCTGTGGTAAAACC